>NW_027210729.1:0-257500 GCF_029030835.1 Brachyistius frenatus
TGCATGTTTGTCTGACAGCACCGCACCGTTGATCGCTCTTCCATAAAATGTTTAAAAGTCATATAAGTCATATTAGTCAGACAAGCATGCAATAAAGGCAGCAAAATGGTGCAGGTCCAAGCCAGCGTTGTCACCTCACAGTCAGGAGGTTCTGGGTTCGATAGGCCTGGAACTTTGTGTGTGGAGGATTACATGTTCTTGCTTGAATGTAATAATTTACATTAGGGACTACATGCATAAGTTAGTCATCAATATTATGGACGACAAACTTTCCTTTTAGGTTATTAGTTTTGGAGGAACATGCAAACTCAACATAGAAAGTCCCACGCTGGAATCAAACCCCGTACCTTTCGACCGCGAGACGACAACACTGACACCTGCACCACGATGCTGGCTTCCATAACTTGAACGAAAGTCATATTTATAGTAAGTCGTCAGAAATAGCACAAAAAAGTCATACTTGTTTAATGTCGTCCAAAATGTAATAAAAAAAAAAGTCATACTATAGCATGTCCCCCAAAGTATGACTTTTAGTCATATTTTGGATATAAAAAAATGGACCATTAACTTATGCAATTTTTTTGGACAAATACATACATGTCTCAAGCTGGAAAAAGTCATCCTATAGTATGACGCTTTTTCATATTTTGGACATCATACTATAGTATGACTTTTTCTTCATATTTTAGATGGAAAAAAAACGTCATACTATAGTATTACTTATTTTTTATTTTTTGGATGAAAAAAAAGTCATTTTATAATATGACGCTTTATCATATTTTGGACGACATACTATTCTATGGCATTTTTTGATATTTTGGACGACATACTAAACTGAAATTATTTTGATATTTTGGACGACATTCTACACTAGGCTATTTTTAAGATATTTTTGACGTCATACTATAGTATGATATTTTGACGACATTATGGACAACATACTGGAATGGAACAATTTCATGACATTTTGGACAACATATGACATTTTCGAAAACATACTATAGTACAGGTTTTTTTTTTTTTTACAATTTTGACTACATGCCGCATGTGATATTTCATCTCAGATATTAATACTGAAGCTTTTATTTTGATCAGAGCCAGTGAGGGCAATTTTAGCCCCCCAAAAAATGCATGATTTGACAAAGAAAAGAAGAGAGACAAGTAAATATTTGTGTCTGTGCCTGTATGAAAATGTGTGTTCATGAGCGTGTGTGTGTGTGTGTGTGTGTGTGTGTGTGTGTGTGTGTGTGTGTGTGTGTGTGTGTGTGTGTGTGTGTGTGTGTGTGTGTGTGTGTGTGTGTGTGTGTGTGTGTGTGTATGTTAAGTCAGGTCTAAACCCAGCTCTCTGGAGGACCCTGTTGCCTGGATTCTGTCCTATCAGCAGGCGACCATCTGCCCTCCTCCCGGCCCTCACGCTCCTACAGGCATCTTCTGCATTATTCATATTTTTTACACACACGCTTACTCCTCACTGCACACAATGCCCTCACACCTCATGCATTCAGCCACGTTTTAGACGGCTACACGCGTGCACGCGCGCGCACGTGCGCACACACACACACACACACACACACAGCTGCTACCTCTGCCACTGTATGGCATTTCTGACTTACCAGAGATGATTCATACTCGGGTATCATTGTCAGCTCTGAATTGTCTCCTCTGTCTTGTGTGGAAGGGATCTCCCAGGGATTTTGCACAATGGTCACAGAAATGGAACCAGCCAAAGCCATCAAATATCATTCTTCTGTTCACAACTGTCTGTCTCTTCCCCTTTTCATGCCCTTTTCTCACCCAAACCCACGCTCTGTCTCTACAGTGGTGCTCACACATCTTGCCTTTTCTCTGCCCTCCTTTTTCTCTGCATGTCTCCAGAGCTCCAGCACAAGCACAAAGAAAAGGGCAGAGAGCTAATCCTTCAGCATTGTTGGGTGGGCTTAGTATTGTCATATGTTAGCAAGCACAGAGGGAGAGGGATTATGAGACAGATATATGCCAGAGTATACCCATCTCTAAATGTTGATACCGAACAGGTAGATTACTTCATATGCACAATAAAAACATCTTATACAATAACAGAAACAAAACCAGAGGAAAATATCACAGCTATATTTAATGAAATATCATAAGTAATCCATTGTCATACAGCTTTTTTATCTCTAGTTATGATACATTCATAAGAATTTTTTTTTTTTTAAACCTTACAGAGCATTTTCTTTTAGGTCGTGTTTGCGTATTAATTTGCGTTTTTTTTCAGGCCGTCTTATTTACAGTCCGATGAGATTCCACAAGTCTTGCAGCAGACACGACAACAAGAGACAATGCAACATGGCTTCTACTGTCTACAAGCAGAAACAGTGACGGGGAAGTGACACGCACTGCAGGGCCGAACCTTGACCCCTGACCTTTAAATGCTGAGGAACTCTGAGACGGATGGAGTCCGCCACAGACACTGATCGGGAAAGACTTTTTGCAATCATGTCCTGCAATGTCTGAACTTACAAGAGAGAGAAGAGACAGTGATGAGCAGCTGATCAGCAGGACGACTCACCTCACCCTGCTGATCTAAGACCTCGTGGTCAGTTTGGTATTTTAGCTTCAACTGAGCATGAAGCACTGCAGAGTAAAATTTTCTATTTATGTATGTTTTTTGTTGTTGTTGTTGATGGGTTTTCAGTAAACTGCTGCAACATTTGATAATGCTGAAATGAATTTTAACATTAACTTATGACACCTCAAAACGTGGACACATGCAAACATGGCGATGATTGGCAGCACGGAAATATGCAGTTCGCTCAGTGTTACACAAGCAGAAGTCTGAAGAGGATCAACAATATTGCACTAATACACAGATCAATAAATTAGTTTGACAGTAATTCTCAACCATCGAACAAAACATTAAAACATAAGAAGAAAACAATAATATCAATCAACAATAGTATCAAATTCAAGCACATCAACCGTCCAAATCAATAAATAGAACAGAATATAAAAACATAAGTCATATGCTGGCACTGGTTTAAAGTAAACAGTTTAGCTTCGATTTCCATAAGGCTAAATCTAACTATTGATAAAAGAAGGCAATAGCATGCAGGCAAGGGATTTTAAGACACCGAACGAAAATTTTCAGTTTAATTTTTAAGCTTCAGACGATATTAATCTACTGAAATGTAGCTGCAGCACACACATAAACACACACAAACACATACAAAAAAGGCTTCAGGCTTGGTTTAGACCCAATGTACCGATGACGTTATTTTGTCAAAAGTACCCAGAATGACTCACAGTGAAGGAGCCACACAGAGAAAATGGTGATCTTTGTCATTATTAAATCATCATTAAAACTTTAGGAAATCCATCAACAGATCATCATTAATAATATCATGATCTCAAATTGTATCAGAATCATAATGATACCTTGTTACCTTATAACTGCTTCACCATCATATTCCATTCATGATACCATAAGTGTTATGTCATAATATAATGCTACATGCAAATGCTACATATACGTTTTAAATAT
This sequence comes from Brachyistius frenatus, assembly GCF_029030835.1. Taxonomy (NCBI): domain Eukaryota; kingdom Metazoa; phylum Chordata; class Actinopteri; family Embiotocidae; genus Brachyistius; species Brachyistius frenatus. The sequence continues at coordinate 3,524 of NW_027210729.1, forward strand.
GTGCAGCATCTTCACAAATAGAGCCAGACTGGTACATTTGTCAACAATTTCAAAGCATAAATAAATCCAGAAACAATATGGCATACTTTAAAATTGTTTTTTTTAAAAATAAGTATCACTTAAAGTATGTTATTAAATCTGTGACTAATATGAATGGGACATTGTTCTTTTTAAAAATAGTTGCCAGTGCTCTCTAGTGGACAATTTATGAACTGGAGACACTGTTTCCAAATGATTTAGAGCATATTTTTTAGCATCTCTGTATTATTATTGTAACCATAACTGTATTATGGTTTCTTGCATCTTACTGTCTGACATCAATGATATGCCAAAAGAAATATTTCTCCAATAAAAACCCACTCGCATCCGTTTTTGCTTGTTGCTACAAAGTACCCGATTGGCTTTGGTAGCTGCAGTAGATCACCAACAACACCGATGCAAGTGTTGTCACTATGTCAACAAACTCCTGGAGACAAATATTTGGCACAACAATTAAATTCACTGTATCGCATCCTGGTGTGACCAGGTATTTAAATAAGAAGGACTTTAGGCAAACATTGGCCAATATTTTCACCTAAGTCTGGCCCTGTGAAGATACCTTTTACTCTTAACATGATTTCTATTTTAAATGGGACCGTTAATGATGAAGCAGCATCAATAAACCAACCACACTATTTGAGCTGGCTTTTCTCTCAGACAACCACCAAATACTAAATTAGCACTGCTCAGAAGTGTGTGTTTATGGGAGGAAAAGTTCAGCTGTGAAGCCTCACCAGTGAGCCATCATTCATACACAGAGGGTATAGCCATGTGCAACATGGACAGAAGCATATATATATACACTGTACGTACAATATATATGTACTCTCTGCTTGCATCCATACTGTTTGAGCAGCCTTAACACACAAAATGTTGGTTCGTGCATTTGCTGAACGACAAACACACATAAAACCTGCACCTCACCATCACACACCCCAAACGCCACGCAGAGTATAACATAACAATAAAAATAAAACAGAGTGGACCTGTTTCTACTCTCTTATTGCTTTACATCACGTTTTCGGAGCAATCCATCACTACGAATGTTTGTCTTAAAATCCTAACAAAAAATAATTATCTTCAAGATCCATAGGCTACATCTTTGTGTGGCTGTTTTGGCCCGAGGCACTGACAAACAAACTGCATCACGACATCAAACATAAATAGGCCAGCTAAGGAATACAGATAACATTAATTACATGAAGTGTAAAGGGAGATTTTCATGAGCACGTACCAGCCATGCACTTGCATTCAGACTACATATCTAGTCAGTCTATTTCTACATGATTGTTTGACTCGCTCTCAATGCTTGAATGTAAGTAAGATGTCCTTCTGACCTAAAGCTGCTGTCCTCATTAACAACACAGGAGCCTGAACAATGTGTGTTGTCACTTTATGATTTTGATGTTGGGAATTTTTGTTTTTGGCAAAAATAATTGCCTTAAGACAAAAGAAAGTTTCAAAGTGCTTCTGGAAGATTGCAGTTTACCATCCTTTGCTTTCTATGAAGATTCACTACTTAAACATGGGCAGCAGGCATTACTGTAATATCCCCGTTGTGTAAACAGATACATACAGTACGGGAGTTCATAGGGCTCCTCTTGCTGATCCTAGACCAGCAGAGTGAGTATTCATGGAGACTAATACAACACAGTGTGTGTACAACACAAAGGGGATTTTAGAGGAGCAACACCTAAAGTATTTACACCATATGAGAGGAGATGATTCTATATTTTCAGGCTATCTATACTATTTATACTCGTATATAATCAAATATTCGATCTGAGAATTAAATCAGATTCATTATATTTACACTGACTTGTATTCATTCACATCACTCCTGTACAGTTCCTTAATGTCAGTTCAATACAAGTTGTTCAGTTCAGGCTGGGTGGTGCGACTTGCTACGAGGGACAGCGGTGGGCACACGTAGTTGCCACGGTTACAGCAACGCGACACCAGGTAGAAAGGTGTGACTGCAGATGACGTGGAGGAGTTTCTCAGCCACAGCGTCATTTACTCCTGATTTTAGTTCTCATTTTTCAAGTTGTTTCTGCGTTTTCTTCTCCTCTCCGTCCGCTTTTCTGCTTCCTGATTCTTTTTTCTCTCCATCTCTCACCCCCTCCCTCCCCTCCCCTTTGACATATGTTTTCCTCCCACTGCAATCTCTCCTCCACTACAGTTTGCAAGTTAATCCTCTCCTCAACGTCTCCACCGACACAGGCGACACCAGAACTCCTCCCCCAGTTCATTTCTGTCCTAAGAGGTAGGGGGACATGTGTACACAGAGGATGCAGCTCCCTCCTGTGGTGTGTGTAGTTTGTCCTAAAAGTGCATATTTCATCAACACTTGCACTGGTCTATTTCAGAGCACTCCGTGTCCATGTCAGAGTCATACAGCGAGTGGCCTGTAGGGTCGCTGACAGGCGATGGTGGGTCTTGTGGTGTGTGAGTGTGAGAGTTGTGCGAGTGTGTGTCGTCCTGGAAAGTGTCGGTGCGGGAGTACAGGCCCAGATCGGGGAGCTTCGAGGGCAAGTCGCTGCACTCTGTGGTGTCGTTGTAGCGGAAGTCCTCCAGGTCCACGAACCACTCGGGCCAAAATCGCCGGCGGATGCGCTCGCAGTACATGGCCAGGTTGATCAACTCACCTGGGTGGGACAAACAGGTCGGTGAGAACAGTGCTCCGAACATATCATGCAATCCCACTGACACACATTAGCTGTTTCTTTTAGACATTTCTCAAGGAAATTATATTTATTTAAAAAAAAAATCTTTTCTTTTTTCCCTTTTTTGGGTCTTTAAAAAAAAAAGATCAAATTAAATAATCTGAGAGGGGAAGTTCGTCACTAGAAAGGCGACTGATTAAAAAGGTCAGGGACCAGAGTATTGGTCAAAGATGAGTGTTTTTCTTGTTTCTGCTTTCATTTGTTTATGTTTCTTCAATAAAATTTTCTCAAATACTTTACATTTTCAGCAGACAATTACATTTAACTAGATTTTTAGAGTAGTAAAATTCTGTTTTGGTTTTGACCCATTGACCATTTTCCATCAGTTGTGTACTCTTATTTTCATTTTTCAGCCAAATGAACCTCTCGAAAACATACATATATATATATATATACAGTGTTTTCCCTGGTTAATGAAAGGCTAAGGTGCTGAGGGATCAGTGGGGCCTGGTGAGCAGTTATTTGACAAAAAATGATTAATCTTCACCTAATTTTTGACTATTAATCTTACGTATTTATACATACAATATTGCATTTTTTTTTTTGTATATGCCATAAACTAAATAAAAATCACAAAACATTGGTAAAACAAACCTTTTAGTGAAGTTATAGTGGCCTAAGTGCTGTGAAAAATGGTTGGGTGATCTTTCTACACATTTGCCTTAAAGGACATTGTTTGGCGTATTTTTCCCTCATGCAGGGCAGAGTTCATAGGCACAGCCTGTAAGTGTTAGTACACAAAGGCTACTCATCTGTTCTTGTTTAGGGATGGAATCTCTTTCAAATTATATGGATTATAAATCCACGAATAGAGTCAGAAAGAACTGGTTAATTCTTAATCTAGTTTAATGCATTTAGTAGAGAATTCAGCGTGAAGCTTGTAGACTGTCTACATATAACCATGAAGCTGCAACTGTCTGTATGTTTAGACAAAACATTGGGCCAGACAACAAAAAAACTTGTTTCTTTGTAATTATGGATCCTGGGGTTTTTATATTGCCTTTTTGTTGTACTCACCTTTGATTAGCTGCTCCGGCCGTGATCCTGGTAGCGTCCACATAGCAGGCGCCAGATGACTGAACACTGCAGCGTCTATTGTTGAAAGCTTAGAGCCCATAAGGTACTTCTTATCACCTTAGACAGCACATAGAAAAAAAAAAAAGATATGTCAAATAACCAAACAAAAATACAAAAACAGGGCAGCCAAGTCCCTCCTCTAAATTTCCTTTTCCAGCAAAGAGCAGCAGTAGTGATGCAAAACATACCAGATTTCTTATTGGGACACTGATGCCTTTAGGGTATAATTAGGGCGCTATTGCTGATGGTCAAACAGCACCTCCCAGCACACATCTGCCAGTACGCCCTCAGACGTGTCCCTCTTAAATCTCCCATCATAAACTACAAGGCGTTACATTCGAGACTGCCATGTTAAATTTTACCAGAAGAAGGCAGTGTTCTTCTTCTATCCTTCCGTTTTCTTTTGCAGCCTCTGCTACAGTTAAGTCTTGACAAGTACAAGCATGATGTCCAATAGTTAGTTAAGTTTTCAAGAAACACATTGAAAAGCTCTGACAAACCCATTGATCTGCCTCCAGGGTAAATGATGTAAACATGCAGGTACCACAAATTGCAGCAAAGTTTTTCAATCATAAGTTAAAATCTCCAGATCTGTGAATATAAAGTAGATTATGAATGCTGAAATTGTGCCCCATGGTAGCCTCCAGCAAGACCAAATCTAAATCCTACTCGGTTGGTGGATTCATAATCATAACACGAACGTTAACACCTATTCTTCTCTCGAAAAATATGACAATAATAATATAGTAAAAAAAATTTTTGTATCTAGCTCTTTTCAAAAACAGGTTACAAAGTGCTTTACATACATTTAAAAACACACTATGCAACAGTTTATAAAATATTATAATAAAATACAACAAGAAAATAAAACAAACAATAAATCAATAAAACTGTGAAACCATTAAAAAGCAGGAAAAAAAGACAGAACTTTTCAGTGACTTAAAATAATGCAGTGTGTTGGCTTCCCTGATCTCCTCCAGATATAACATATAAATACAGTTCTATATTAATAGATTCAATTCATCCATGTAATCATTATCATTATTTATTCATGTTTATCTTTTTTTTTTATACTCACCTAACAGAGTGGCCAGTGTGCGCATATCCTTCTCCATCAGGGCGTAAACATCCTCCTTAGAGAAGCGTCCGATCCCGTGGCCGTACATCTCCCTCTTGACAATCCCGCCGGTCAGGTGACTCAGGATCCACTTGAGCAGGTCACTCAGCGGTCCGCTCACCGACAGCATCTTCTGGGTCTCCTCCAGGTTGTCCACCCACTGACAGTAAGCTATGGTCCTGGGGACACAAAGACATGTGCATTTGTAAAGACAAACACATCTCAGCTGATACTACAACTAATGTTACTTTTGCTAAAAGGGAGAAAGAAATCGGAACTTTTTTTTTTCTTGACATTTCCACGTCACCAAATTACAAAATGCTATATAATCAAAACTTTAAAACGAAAGTATCAGATGATCACGTTTGAAAAAAGTTGGCTACAACTTACTAGCTCCATTTAAAAATGTGTTTAAGAGAAGAGTTGCTTATATTGCTGCAAAGCCCAGAGGTCAATGGCTAATAAAAAAAAGTCTGAAGTGCTAATACGCTACTTAATATTACAAAACACACTACAGTCACCCTGCTAGGGGGGTGGGGGGGATAAAACTTGTCTCAAGGCTCCTAATGCTGGAAATGTCAAAGAAAGACTGAACAAGCAAACCTCAGTAACAAACTTCTCAACTATCTGGCAAATAAAAACAAACATGCAATTGTAAACTACTTTTAGAAAACCTCTCTAGTGTCGACTAACCCTTCCACTATTTAATGTGTGAGTGCTGTGTATATTAACATTTCCGTGGTTTACATTGAAATGTGTTGTAAATTCAACCCAGAACTGACAGATTAATAACTGATAGACGTCTTATGGATGGTCGCACCTAAACAGGTAATGCTCACTGCAATGATAAGCTTCCTTCCAGGCCTTCTCTGTCCTCTCTCCTGACTATTTTCCTCCTTTGACATCTCCTTTGAGTAAGTTTAGCACACTACTGTAAAAAAAAAAGAAAAAGGAGTGTGAACTTCAGTGGTCCCTCACCAGTAGAAGTGCTCCTCCACCATTTTGGTGATGGCGCGAGACACGGCCTTCTCCTGCGGCGTCAGGCTCTTGTTAAGGCTCACGCCCAGTCTCTCCTCCAGGAAGTCGATGATGAATTCGGTGCCACAGACCTGCACGTGGTTGTACTCGATCCACGGCATCTTTCCCTGTGGCGAGAGCTTCCCATCAAAGTAGTTCTGGAAGAGAGGAGAGGGGTTCAGGAAAAGGGAGGGAGGAGGGATGTTAGGAGGGGTGGGTAATTGGTATTAAGTAAACTAATATAGTTTGGCATCAAGACAAAACATGAAATGAAATTTGAATTCCTGCTACAATGGAAATCAAGTGACTGTAACAACAGAGACACTTCTCAAGATTACAAGAGTCTAAAGGTTGTGCAAAATGGTCATCCTCAACTACACAAGAAAAAAAAAAAAAAAAAAAACTTTTTACAAACAATTTTGTATTTAAAAACAACCAGTTGTCTATTAGAAAACTATTAGCAATAATGCAAACAAGTTAAAGAAGCAGATGTAGTAATAGTCAGTGGTTTTTTTTTTTTTTTTGTATTGCAGGAAACATACCTGGTAGGGCAGGTCAACCATACGGAGGTAGGTCTCCATCTTAAGGCAGAAAGGGGAGAGGGATGGGGCGCCAGTTTTGGGCCTGGAGAACTGGTGGAGAATGATGGCATCTTTAGAGTCCAGCTCTTCCTCTTTTCTGTATGAAACAAAGAGGTACAGAGCAGCATGTCATAAAAAAAACAAGACTTCTATGTATGTGAGAGTGGACTTGTAATCTTTTAAATCAGTGTAGGAAAAAAACATGGTCCACACAATAATAATCATTAACATTTAGGGTTACATTTTAGGGTTGAGGTTGGACATTTGGGCGGTCAGAGTAAGTTTATGTTAGGTTTGGTTATCAACCAGGCAAAGTAGCTTCTATGGCCTAGACCCTCAGGTGCCCACAAAAACCCTGATTTACTGCCCTTTGGTTTGTTTTGATAAGTTAGGTAAATGTACATTTATTAAAGAAATGCAATATAAGTAAAACTGTGTTTAATCAAATGACCACAAACCAACACCAATTATGTTTTATTCCATATGTACTGGTTGTAACGGACTTAAACTAATTATTTTTTAATTTATACACTATTTCACTTCGATAAAAAGATCAATACCATTCTCATATCTGTCTGGGGAAACAGCTAACCTGGTTTTGTCTTCCTTTAGGGGACAAAACCCAAGTTCCCATAAAATAAATCATAACATTTTAGCATGAAGATTCGATTTTGGATTAGCCTAAGACTCTGTTAAGCTTAAATGTAAAGATTACGGTCAGGTAAGAAGTATTATGATTATGGTTTGCTAAGGTCTCCAGGAAATAAATGTAAGTCAATGGTATGTCCTCTGAAGTCATGGAAACAAAAGTCTGTGTGTGTAATGTGTGTATTTGATCTGTGGCTATTTTATGAGAATTAAGTTTAGGTTTGGGTTAGGGTAAGGTTTGGGTAATTAGGATGGTTAAATTAAGAGTAAGTGGCTGGGGAATGCATTATGTCAACGAAGGTCCTCACAAACATGGACATACATGTGTGTGTGTGCGCTTGTACCCCTGACCTTATGGGGACATAGATTTGTTTACACAGTCACATTGTGGGGACTGGACTTTTTGAACTAATATCCAAGTCCCCAGAAATCATGAAATATAAGGGTAAAGACTCAGTTTAAGGTTTAGGTTAAGGCTAGGTTAAGAGTTAGGATTAGGCAAGTCTTGGCCATGGTAAGTAGTGCAAACAGGACTAAGTGTGTGAGAGGGAGACTGGCTGTCATACCACTGATTAAATCAATCAAGGTCTGGCCCAGAGTGATTGTCAACCCAGGGGCCATTTATACCAGCCAAGAGAGCTGCAGTGTCAAAACAATGAAGCATCCCCTTGTGAGGGATCCTCGTGCATTCACGTGGACTGGGCCTAGAAATGACAACAAATTAACGTGGACGAGGTGCAGACTGACACGGAGCTGTCCACTCTGTGAGGTGCTGAAACCTAAAGACAAGCCGCGCAGCAGAGGAGCTGTCCGTTGCAGAGAGGTTCTGAAATACCGGCTAACTAACATAGGTTGTCGCTAGTTGATACACAAGCCTATGGGATGGTAATATTAAGTCTCACACACAAGAAGACAGCGAGAGCTGCAATATTTGACGTAACAACACAACAAACAGCCCGTATTTCCGCTTTGAACGTGAAGACTATTGGCCTGTATGAAGGACAGCTTGCGTTTATGTCTGAAGGACCGAAACACAAGAATATAATTATCTCAACGAGACCAAAAATGCATCCTCTAATAGCGAGGGGCTCCCTCTGGCATTTGTTGTAATATTAAGTGCCCTTGTTGTAGTCCAGACGCGGGCCTTTTTAAGGGCATTTTTAAGGACAACGGACTCAGTCAGTCAGACCTTCGTTCTTGCCGATGAATAATCAATAATAATAAATGCAAAAAAATATACCTTATTTACATTTTACTTTACAGCTGCTGTGCACCTGCATTTCTAAATGACCTCTGTTTGGGGATTTTGGTGTTTACATTTGAGCTTTGTCCCAAAGCCGCAGTGTTTTGGACTGAAAACAAACACCGACGTGTGTGAGTGCAATGAATCAGACATATGATGAATTAAAAGGCTATAGCGCGCCTGTATCGTCGTCCTGGCCAAACAAACAACATGGGAAATAAGCCAGTGTCACGGTTTTGTAACTATTTTTGAATGACCAAGGACAAAAGAAAAGCCATGACCCTTGCCGCGGGTCGCAGATGTCGTCAATCCACAAAATAAGCCAATGAAGACGGATATCTCCTAATGTGTGTGTTGGTGAGTTGGGGGTGGGGGTGGGTTCCGTTACATCACAACCCACCCACTCACGATTCCTTATTCTCCACTGTCTCTGCTCTCACCCCGCCCAATCAGACGAGATTAAGTAATATCAAACCCCAGTGAAAATACAGCAGACCCGTGAGATCTGGAGTGAAAATATAAACAGATTCAAGTCCAAAGCGGTTTTCACATCGATTATGCTCTGGCCCGAGAGGCCTGGCTGCGGGAATATTGAGCTGTGCAGCTTTCATACCGACTCCTCTGTTGTTGGTACCTGATGGCCAGCAATTCGTGCAGCAGATAGGCAGCGGCAGCCAGCAGAGCCCCTCCAGTCAAATAAAGCGTTTTCCGCCACCACGAGTCCGAGCCCAACGCTGACATGATCCCGCCGTAGTCCTGCAGTGGGTAGGCGATGATGCACCCATAAAACGAGAGCTGCTCATCGGAGCCCAGCAGGCCGGAGGAGAAGCTCTGGTTCTGGCCAAGATCAACCACACAGGACCGCGTCCAGGCGAACCCGACGCGCCAGTACATGGTCTCCGTCTCCGGCCACTTTCTGCCTCACTCTGGCAGCTCGGGGCTTCATCAGCGGGGGCTTCATGGATGCTGACGGACGCGGGTGCGGAGCGACTGGAAACGGAACAGCCGGCTGAGCACCAGCATCCCGCCCGGAGCTTGTCCCCGCAGCGGGGTGGACATCCTCCGTAGCCCGCTAGGAGCTCGCTGGTTATAGCCCCCCTCTCTAATTACTGTCAAGACAGACCAACAAACAGCAAGGCTTCCGGTTGGACCTTTCAAAATAAAAGTACATTTGCAGGTAAGGTTTTGTAACATTCTTGGACAGATGTTAAACTGCCACACCAAAAAGTAGGGGGAAAAAAATGCAAAGGTAAATACATTTGTTTATTGCTTCCTTATTGTCCTATTTACAATTTATAAAAGATATGGGAACGGCTGATTTGATTACTCGGTCTGCAATACGAATAGCCAAGGTAGGCTATTCTGTACGATGCTACTTGGTGGATAGGCTTCATAATGCAGAGAGCGAAAGGAATGGGTTTCAGTAGGGTAATAACATCGTTTTTGACCTAGGCACCCTTAGTGGGTTAAGAGGAGTATCATACCACTATCATTACAACTAAGGGTTTAGAAATATCCTACTACCAGGCTACTACTATAATGACAATAATTCAATTTAAACCACCATATTCTACGAGTAAGGAAAAAAAAAAAAAAAAAAAAAAAAAAGGTATAATAGGCTATACAATTAAGAAGGAGGAAAAAGTGCTTCTGGTAGGTAGGTAGGTATATACTTTATTAATCCCCGAGGGGACATTTTTTCACCACAGCAGCATACATACAGAAGCAATAATAGAAACAATAGAATAAAATAATAGAATAGAATAATATAATAGAAAAGCAATAAAATAAAATAGCAGTAAAAAATATAAATATAAAATATAAAATGCACAGTATATACAGTACATTATATATCTACATATATTATATACAACAAACCAATAAACACAGTCAACATATATATATATATGTATATATATATACATACAGTACAGTATATATCTATATATATAATATACAAGCAACCAAGAAACACAGTCAACAGTGTTATTGTACTGTGATGGATTTTGCCAGAGGTGAGTTATTGTAAAGTCTTATGGCAGTGGGCAGGAATGATCTCCTGGTCTGTTTACGAGCAATAGAGTGGTATAGCAGCATCAAAACCAAAATGTTCATGTCAATACAATACCACAATAATATACACGAAGTCAAAACAGATCCCAATAGTTTTGGAGGATGCCTAATTCTGGACAGTCAACTTAAACCGTATCCTCTGTCTGTGGCCCATTTGTTTCTATACTAAACATCTGGTGTGTTATTTTTATAATAAAGTACTATTCCCTGTTAAAAAAAAAAAAAAAAGCAAGCTTATGACAAATACCTCCTTACTGAAAGAGAAGGCTTTTAATTTGAAAGAGAAACAATATAGCTTGTAGTACAACTTCCGCTGCCCTCTGTAGGCTTCATGCAGCTAAAGTGACGTCAGGAGAACTGACTGTACCCCAGGTTATAAACTCCTAGAGGCAACTACTGGTAAATACATCCCGATACTGTCCACTGAATAACATTTCCTAATTGTTCAGACCAGCAAGACCTATAATTTCTTCTGTGCACTTTATCTGTTTGAACTCCAAGCACTCAATAATGAAAACTGCAGACTTCTGATGTGAAAACAGGCGACATGTAAACTGTAAGGTATGCTTAGTATTCACCACTAGGGGGCCTCCCCCAGCCGCTGTATTGAGCTGACATTGAAGTTAGGTAAAAAAAAAAAAGGACTGTGCATGACTTTTGTAGCATGCTGGAAGATCCTCCAGAGTGCATTCCACGAACATGACGTAACAGCTTGAATAACGGCAGGGACCCGCCTTGTTTAGCACAGCATACATTTTATTACAACTGGTCTTCAAGTAATACTTAATAAAAAAAAACAATTTTGGGAAATGTTCTGACTAGAAGTATTATATTTAGGTGGGATGAAGCCCTTTTATTTTTTATTTTTATTTTCATGCCCATTCATGTGAAAGGCAACAACAGATGGAGAATGCTGAAGGGGAGGAAAATGCCAGAAGGCAAAGCAGAACAAGGGTGATTCACTGTCATGTCTCTTTATTTCACTCGGTGAAGAAAAAGGCCATGGGAGTGGCTTTGAACATGGTTTTGTACCCTTTCAGTTATCTTCCCCACAGTGACACACACATGGAGAGAAACAAAAACAAAAACAAAAACAAATCACATGCATCCAAGTAATGCAGTAATACCAACCCGCTGACATACATTTACAGTTCACCTGAATGGGACAATGTGCTTTTATGAAGGTTTTCCTCTGTAACCAGCAGCTTTTATTTTGTTTTGAGTAAAAAACACACACACGCGCACACACACACACACACACACACACACACACACACACACACACACACACACACACACACACACACACACACACACACACACACGCACGCACACAGGTATATTCACACCCATATCGCAAAAATTATTTGATTAAGCAGAGGGCAAATAAAAATAAAGACATGTACAACCAAACTTTTGCAGAAAAATCTAGAACGACTGATTTGCATTCATTTCCCCCCCAAAAAAGAAGCTTTTCATTGACAAATAAAAAGCACAAGTTCTACCAAAAAAAAAAATGGCTTTACACAATACACTGTCCAACTGAAGCAGAAGAAATGGAAACATAATTCGAGTAAAATGAAGATGCTTTGCAGCAGGCAAACAGAACTGTGGCGTTCCAACAAACAGGGGCACTTTCATCTGAAGCACGAGTACAAAACTAAACCAGCTCATCAAAGTTTCAGCAAAAACGTGAAAGGTAAATTCAATCAGAAGACTTATAAGGCTATTTACAAAAGGGAAGAGGGATTGGGAGGAAGGAGGCGGAGTCAAGACTCAAAACAGTATTTCTGTTTTGATCAACAGCACAGCCCCTCCAGAGGGCAGGTGTAGCCCATCACATCACAGGGTGATATCCAATCACATCCACTCTCTTAACGGCACAGGATCAAATCATCTTACAGAGAGGACGACTGCCATCCCTGAGGAATGAAAAAAAAAAAAAAAAAAAAACCCAGACTGGCCGCTGACATGTCGCACACAAGAGACACACGCATGCACACACAGTACTTGTGATCAAGTTTTTCTCGAGTCCCGCGGACTCTGGGCTGTTCAAGGATGTCAGGATCATCACAATGACAAGTATCTACTGAACCATCACGTTTGGTCTCCCGTCAGTTTTCCCCACATTCCCACTACCCTCCCCCTCAGATGTTCCTCAGTTTAGGTTCATTTTTGAGTCTACAGAGGTGCAGAGAGCGTCATCGAGACAACGCCGCTGTTCGCTTCACTGCGGGCGTTTTGCTCAATCCATAAACCCATAATGATCACAGAAGGGAAAAGTGAAGTCGTGGCTCTCGGAGTTTTTGCTGGGGTGTCGGTCGAAGAGGATTCTTGCTCAGCTGAAACGTGCGATTATTTTGGGGATTTTTTTTTTTTTTCTCCAGCTGATTCTGCCAAGGTGGTGTTGTGTGACACCCATCTCTACAGCGCCACTATGGGTTCCCGTGGAAATACAGACCCTGTGCTAAGACTGGCTGTAGGAGTTGCTCTGGTTGCCATTGGAGCTCTGATCGCTCTCACTGCAGACAGACAGAGAGAATAATTACAGACAGCTCACCGAGATAAACTAGAAGATGTCACATTTCACAGCGTGCAGACTTAAAATCAGGACGTAAAACAATAAACTCGATGTTGTTTACCCAAAAACACATTTACACTCGAAAAGCTGCTCAAAACTCTTTCATTTGCATAATTGAATGACTTTTCTTGTACCTGATTACAACCGTTCTGAGACTTTTTCTTTTATTAGGCTATCCATTGTGCTGTAAATTTCCCACATGGGAAAACACGGTTCAAAGCACAGTTCCTGCTTAAGTCCAATTTTGCAAACTTGCATCCACCCACACCCCCAGAGCTCTGTACTGGAACCAACACATAATCCACAATTATGTCTCGGTCAAACCCAGATTTAGCACCTTAATATAAATCCTGCAACCTGACTCGTGATTAAAACACCAAAACACTTTAAAGTGCTTTATTTTACTTGCACGACTGGCCGTCAGCCTCATGCAGAGCCTTTGTCTAATGTTAGTCTGTAGCTTAAAATATATAAAACAACAGCAACATACCTTTTTCACATTCATTTCTTTAATTTAACTGAACCAATTTATGAAGTGGAACCGCAGGCCCACAAGAAAATCATACAAAATAGGACAGTTAAAGATTTAGTTTAATAACTGAATATAATTGGTTATGTTTCTCTCAGGTTCTTTCAACTTCTTTCAAAATTAAGGTCAGTTAAAAAGGCTTTACCGGTCCATTGGACAAAACCAGTCTCATCTAATACAACAAAAATGTTTTTTAACATGAATTCAAAGCCCTACTGCCCTTAGGCTGATTAGCATGTTTCACCAGAAACTGAGTTTGATTCATTTATATTCAAATTGCTCGACTTGAATAATTGCATAAAAAAAAAAAATGGATTTGAATAACTTAATTTAACTTGGTAGTATTTGTAACCTGTATAACTGCATCAAAAACCTCAATCTGAAGACCATGAGCTGAAATTGAATTTATTAGTTTGAAACGCCGAGTCGATCTTTTAATGAGGCGGAGAAAGTTAACAGCTGCTGCCGCTACAGATGTTCACAAAACGTTCTACGATGCACTTCCTTTATCACAAAAACAATTGTGAATAAACATTTGGTTGATGATGAATATTTAAGGTTATTGCAATTATGCTCTTAAGATTCAGCTTTTAAATGCAATTATTCAAGTTAAATAGCCCCACTTCATATATAATTCACACAAATTCAGATTCTTGTCACTTATTTTCGCCCATAGATCAATCGTGAACAGTGGGGAGAAAGGATGTCATTGGCATTTGCAATTAAAAAAAAAAAAAAAAAAAAAAGTTGACGAAGTTTTTCAGAAAAAGGAAATATCGTTCTTGCTAGTTGTTCGCCCGTATTTAGTTCATTTTTTACCTGTGCCACGTGACTTAATACCAACAACAGGTACCCGACCCGAAGCAGGACTCGGCTTCAGTGAGTTTTAAATCATCTCCTTATAAAATTAAACGTGCTTGTACTTTATATAACATCAGGAACCGAGCCAGACTCACCTGTTGGGAGGCGGTTTGGGTTTTGGCATCTTGTTCAGGACAGCAGCTATCTCCTTCCTGTCGTCAAAGTTTTTCCACTGGTCGTAGAGCTTCAGGATGACACGGATAATCTCCAGGATCTTAACACACACACACACACACACACACACACACACACACACACACACACACACACACACACACACACACACACACACACACACACACACACACACACACACACACACGTTAGGAATATACAGAAGGATGTCATGAAAGTAAAATAGGTTTTCTTCCTGTATTTCATGGACAATGATGTGAAAATAAACACACAAGAGGACGTTATATTATCCATGTGTTAAAATACCTAAATCCCTGCTAAAACTGGCACTTTAATTTACATTTTATGTCATTTAATGACCAGCGCATTCAAGTGTGTTTGCAACTCTTGTGAATAACACCAGCACAAAACACTGTCAGCAGTAAGCCAGTACGCAGGAAGACACGCCAAATCATCAATTGAGGCCAATGTTGTAATAAAAGAAAATGATGCCAAACGCGCACACCCATTACAAACAGAGTAAATCACCTTTTCTTGAACCTCTGCAGCCGTTTTAATGATCAGTTCAACCTCACGCTACATGCTGATTAAAAGGCAGACAGCCCATCAAGATGGGGAGCAGTTTATGGTGTAAACAGATGACCAACGCTCTACTTTGCTGAACTTGAAAATGAAAAGCTGTCATCCTGTAACCTTTTCAGAAAGTTAGCACAAATATTGTTCCTTGTTGATGAACAAGTTGCCGTTTGTGGCGAGGATGTGTGAATATGCGTCTCAAATGAAACGGAAATCAGTCTAACTTTGTCCATGTCGACAGAGAGCTCGGCAAACCACTGCCTGGCGTCTTTCTGCTGCACCACACAGGCAACATGGAGACAGGCTGCGGGAGGAAAACAGGACAAACTGATCAAGTTACAGCGAATAAAACATATTTGAAGTCAATAACTGTATTATATATATATATATAGCTGCTGTTACAAATGCACGGGGACAACTCTTACCCAGGGCGATCATGAAGGGAGGGTAGAGCAGACACAGATCTGTTCTGTATGTGTCATTCACTATTCTCCTGGTAAAGACACATGACAGGGTGCACACTGAGCAAGCACAGCAAAAACAACTAAATCTAACGCAGAAACAAAAACAACACCGACGGCCGAGAGACAGTTTCATACCAGGCCAGAGGCAGCAGCATGTCCTCCTGTCCCATGTCCTGCACATACTGCAGCAGTGGTCTGTAGGGGTGGTAAACAATCAGGCAGCAGTCCTGAAACACGAACGACATCAATCATAAATCATCAAGCCAAACCGAGCTGATCCCAGAATCAAAAGATGCACGTCTTTCTTTCTACTCACCATCAACTCCAAAAGGTAGAACTCGCATTCTAATATCTGGAAAGACACAAATACGGACTGTATTCAGCACGCGACACGTCAAGATTCACCACAAACTATTTCAATGTTCCAAAGAAAACAAATGACGGCTTCTCAGACGAAGCTCGTAACCTCATATCGGCTAAAATTCTACACTCACGTCAAATAGATGCAGCTTAAAAAAAATGATTTGCACATCTGAGGAAAGGGAATGTCTTTCGTCTGGGTTTGGACAATTTACTTCTCTGACAGTGTGCAGGGCAGTTCATTATTTTCATGCACCATTATACACCGAGTAAAACTTTTCCACATATTTTGAAGTTGTATAATATCAACATTTCCATTCAATTTTGTCTTGCTTCGGCCATCAGCTCAGCGTGAAGCATTTGCGAACAATACTAGACACAAATACTGTTAACTACTGCCATAATCACATTAACTGATATATTTCCCTCTTTTGACCCTGCAAACAGTCTGGCTACTATCGTTGTACCCCCCCCCCCTCCCCCCGAATGTCCCCGTGACACCATCACTCTCTTTTACTACGTCTGCAAAGTTGACACAATGAACAGTGTTTATGAGTAACAGCACCTCGCCAACTCTTTCTCTGCTGCGACAACCGCTCCCTCCTTCTAGCACTTCACGGTGGCGCCGCTACAAATAATAGTTTACACAGCTTTCTGGACAGGCAGCGTGTCGGAACAGCGCCGGTGACGTCGTGGCGACTCGGTGCCGATGCCGGGTAAATAAAAATGGTGGCGGCGCGAAGCACTTGCCACCCCGATGAGAGATGCTGCGCAGAACGAGTGTGTGTACCGTCGCACGTGGTGCAAAGTTATCTCCCACACCGGCTGAGTTTTTATCACAGGGGTGCAAACATTAGCTGAGGAATCTCACATATTGATAGATACTAATGCGGCAACACCGTGATACACCATGGGGGATTCTTGGTGTGCTGTATTGCAGCACGGCAGTGTATAAATAACTTTGCGGAGGAAACAGGCAGGCAATTATTTTTGATGCATCGCTCATCCACTGGCGTGTTTTTTTTTTTCTTTTTTTTTTTAAAGTGGTTTAAGTAGGTAAATTGTACCAATCTTTGTTATCCATCTCCGTGTTAGGATAATGCGTTTTAGTCTGAACTTCCCTCCGTTCAAGAGTAAACCACTTATAAGAGTTAGTGTCCTGTATCACAACAAAAAAACAAAATGAGGCAACTTTAACTGTCAAAATGATTTTACAATCTTACTTTGTTTCTTCACTATGTCGTTAGAATTGCGTCATTTTATCAACATCAGCATCTGTGTTGTGCATTTTTGTTGTTGTGAGCAGTGATAGACGCGTATTTGCACTTTCACTATTTTTTATTTTATTGCTTTTCTATTATATTATTCTATTCTACTATTATTTTATTCTATTGTTTCTATTATTGCTCCTGTATGTATGCTGTTGTGGCGAAAAAATTTCCCCTCGGGGATTAATAAAGTATATACCTACCTACCTACCTACCTTTCACAAGTTAAGCAGAGAGCGCGCATCATTTTTTTTTTTTTTTTTTTTTTTTGTGTCAAACTCAGGGAATCAGGGAATGGCACACTGCATAACAGCAACCGAGTGCCTAAAATGGTAATTGTTACAAAGACATTTTACTTACATGATTCATTCTGTAAGGAAACTCTTTTGGAAAGGCATAAGAAAATCTTGTTTTCACTGTTTGAGGAAAAACAACACGTGTTTATAAAGTCTCAACACAATGTCAGAGAGTTTTGTGACTTGAACGCGGTCACTTACACACAGATGTTGCTGCGGAGATCAGCCTGGTATTGGACACAACTCCAAATTCCTGGAAGGACATGAATGATCAAGCTCGGCTCAAGATAAAATTCATTGTAAGGAAGGGGACAAATAAGATGCTTTTGCTCGTCGCGATGCACCGAAACCAGAGGCGGCGCAGAAACACGCTTACCTCGACTTTTGAAGCCAGAAAAACGCAGGTAGGAGCCATGAGCACCGGATCTATACTTTTAAGAGAATACCTGCAAACCAGAGGAGGTAAATATTACCCGGCGTTTGTGCTTGACAAAACAGGAATTCGGCCCAGAATAAGTAGTCGTTTTTTCCCCCCCTACTCCGATAAAAAAAAAAAAAAGCCTGAATTTGTCTGACGTTTGTCACTGAAATGTGGCGCAGTTTGTAATGGCTTAAAAAGGAGACAACATTTAAATCCCCAGATCAAATGTGTCCCAATATCGTGGACACAAGCTTCTCACCTGGCATAGAAGCGTTTGAAGTACACGGTTGCCGTGGCGATGACCTGCTGCCTCAGCTTCAGGTGTTCACCCAGAGCCTGGATCACTGAAAGACAAAAAGGATTGAAATACCAAACGCATTCAAAAAAAAAAACAAAAAAAAAACGCACCGATTTGCTTGACACACAGCGTAGATAATAACGCAATCTTAAAGGAATCGTTTACACTTTGCCGAAATTTGGACCAATACCGTTGGCAAAGAAAATCTGCAGCTTCCAGTACTCCTCTTCCGTGAGGAACTTCAGGTCCTTCTGGCGCTCTTTCATCAGGTCCTGCTTATCCAGGACCCACTGAAGACTTTTGACGGGACAAGTAAAGTCAAGTTATTTCCAAAACACTTCCAGACTGCGCTGATGTGTCAAACTTTGAGCGAGCAGGCGGCGAAGCGTTAATGATGCGGTGGCGGAAAATACAAAAAGGCTTTAGCTATTTCACTTTTTTTTAAAATTTAATATATATAACAGTTTATTTTTTTATTTTTTTTAACCTTCAATAGATTCTTTATTTAAGTCGATATTTTGATATCGTAGCAACAGTTGACTACGAGCCGCTAGCGTTACCGTACGAAGTAGCCGCACAGACAACAGCTAGGCCTCGAAACAAAGACAGCGGATCACAAAACAAAGACGTAACACGTCGACATTTTACTGCAAACTTACTAATGAGAACTCTGCCAGAAGTTCCCCGCCATGTCGAAGCAGCTGAGGTAGAGAAGCGCACTTTAAATCGATATTAGTTCCCGACAAAGAAATGGACAACAGCAGCAGGGGAAGGAGTCGGGCGAAGCAGCGAACGCTGGAGCAACATTAAAAAGCCTTCCGGAGAACGCAAAAGAATGGTTCCGGATAATTGTTCCGCCTTGCCTGTCTTGAAAAAGAGAGGTTTGTTGTTGTTGTTGTTGTTGTTGTTGTTGTTGTTGTTGTTGTTGTTTCTTCACCAAGTGTTCATTTCAATATGTTTCACTGGCCACTTTGATATTAGATTAAATGACACAAAACAAAAACAGTACACATTGACTGTGTTTCTAGGTTGTTTGTATATAATATATGTAGATATATACTGTACTGTATATACTGTGCATTTTATATTTTATATTATATTAATATTTTTTACTGCTATTTTATTGTTTTTCTATTATTCTATTATTATCTTATTGCTTCTGTATGCTGCTGTAGTGAAAAAAATGTTCCCTTCGGCGATCAATAAAGTAACTACCTAACCTAACCTAACCTAACACATTGTAGGTAGCATACACATAATCCATTAATTAAGATTCCCTCCATACATCTTTTAAGATATCTATACAATGAGTTTGCAAACATCCTTAAAATCATATAAATTATTTCTCAATTGTTAAAAATTGTAGAGTTTATATGCAAATATATTACTTTTTTTTAGGTTTAATTGCAAAAACCAACATGCCTCACACTTCACTCTAAAGAAGCTTACATTATCAGTGTTTGTGCACTGGAGGTTTTCACGTTTCGACATCATGCTTGTCTAAATTCAATATTGGACCAGAATGACTTTCCAGATTATTTATGATGTCATTATGTCAAAGGCCCAGTCCTTGATATAACATTTTCAATGACAGAGAAACAGAGAAACTTTCCCCCACAGCAGATGGTAAAACAGCCTTGTAGTTTTAAACTTTGGACATACATCAATCTGCACTGTGAAGCTCAAATATTCAACTGCAGGAAGGAGAAGAAAAGCTAATTTTGTAAGAGAATGGGGACTTTATGTGAACCATTACATGTAAGTCAACACATTATCATCATCTTAAAAGTAATATTCTTTCAGCAGTCTGCAGGCCTAATAAATCACTTGACATAACCTTGATAAATGTTTGCAGGGACATTCATCCTTGGGTTGGGAGGGTTCAACATTCCTTTGTAGCGTTAAGGGAAGGGCTGAGGAGGATATAAAGACCCCACCACAGGCTGAGAGAAAAGTGAGTGGCCGGTTTCCAGTCTTCAGCTGAAGTTGCATCAGTTTTTGGCACCGTCAACATGAGCCGCAGTCCAGAGAGGATGTCTTCATACCGCCGTCATTTCGAGGGTGCTTTGGCAGCCACTTCTGCATTCCAGGTCCGGGTGTCCAGTCCGTCTCCCACCCGCAGGGAGACCCGGCACCGGTCAGCCAGCTTCACCCGAAGTGGTGGGACGATGGGACGCAGGGCTCTCGCCAACAAGACTCACATGACCAGGTGGGTCACCTGCAGTACATTTATAAATCACATTTTTTAAAGTGTGAAACAAAATGTATTAAAACAACATTTAATCAAAGAAAAATCTCAGCGATATTGTGTCTCTGAATATTTCTTCCTGCTCCTGTCTGCAGTACTGCGAGTATGGGAGCGCTGTGCTTTGGTATGTCCATGGGGCTCGGGCCGAAACTGGACCTGGATGCGGCCGCAGCAGACAACCAGGCCTTTATGTTGACTCGCTCCAATGAAAGGCAGGAGATGGTCACCCTCAATGATCGCCTGGCAGTGTATATTGAAAAGGCAAAGAAAATCCATCCATACACACAGACACAGATTCATATAAACTGGCTGTCAAAAAAACATATAGGTTTCTATGATCACTTTTTTGTTTCTTGTGTTCCTTTCTTGATTCCTGAACTTTAAAAATGTACGTCGTTTTGTCCTTTTGCACCCAAATTTGCTGTAGGTGCGAACACTGGAGTCCAACAACAAGTTTCTGGAGGCTCAGATTGAGGCCCTGAAAAGCCGCTATGCCAGACCATCAGGCCTCAGGCAGCTATATGAGTCTCAGCTGAAGGAACTCTACAGGGATGCCGAGCGAATGAGAGTGCAGAGGGTGAGAGAGAGAGAGACGCTGTATCTCACTGCATATTTAGATCATCTTTAAAAGGTAGAAGTGTAGAGGACAGGTTTCCAAAGAGTTTCACCATCATATCTCTGGTCTGTACAGGATTTGTCTGTAGAAGCCAAGGAGGTGATGTTGGGCCAGCTGAACATCGTGAAGGCCAAATATGAAGAAGCTGTGCAGGCCAGGAAAAAGACGGAGGAAGACATCGAGGCCCTACGT
The DNA here is from genome assembly GCF_029030835.1 of Brachyistius frenatus. NCBI lineage: Eukaryota > Metazoa > Chordata > Actinopteri > Embiotocidae > Brachyistius > Brachyistius frenatus. The sequence goes on from NW_027210729.1 coordinate 24,890, forward strand.
CCGGTGAGGCACAGTTTAAAGTCTTTTCACAACTTTGATTTGATTCGAGTAAGCTGTGGTATTATTTCACCTGACCGCCCAAACCTCATGTGTCCGTCTGTCCCAGGATGTGGACGGAGCAACTTCAGCCCGGATCGCACTGGAGAAGCAGCAGGAAAACCTGGAGCTTCAACTGGCCTTCCTGCAGAGAGTTCACAAGGAGGTAACGCATGTCTGCCTGCTCAGTGTATAATGTGTGTATGAGTGTATATCAGTGGCTTGTGGCTGTCACGCCATTCATTTGATCGGTAATGGTTTAATCGTCTTGTAATTATTGCTGTGACTGGCTATACTTACATCAAGACCTTGTTGATGAATAGACTGAGTCACACCATAAACATGGCAGTTATGGGGTGACAGGCTCATAGGACGCTTCACAGACAAGTTGGGACTAATTTGTAGAGGAGAATAATGGCGTGAACCTTCCTTAATAACATGAAGAAATGACTTAACCCCAAACACCAGATTAAACAGTTTTTGATTGTTTCTGAATGCAGAAAAGAGGTGTGTTGACCTGCATTTAATATTAAAAGAAACGAGATACAGATTGCACAGTGTTTTATCTCATCTCATCTCATGTAGCACTTTTGATTCTGTGACTATGTTTGTTTGGGGATCCACTGAAAGGAAATCGAGGAGCTGATGCAGCAAATCTACTCGGAAACCGCTAAAGTGGACGTGACCTTTGGCCTGCCAGACCTCTCTTCTGCTCTCAGACAGATTCAGTCTCAGTACGACAGCATTGCTGCCAAGAACCTGCAGGTACAGCTGCGACAATGAAGCTGAAGTATGTTATTATTTTGGAGAGTTTGCAGTCCAAGTCTTTGCATGTGACATATAGTGTGTTATCTTTAGAGTGTTATTTGTGCTCAAACAACATGCGAGCAGAAGCATGTAAGGCTGTAAAAAGCCGTTTCAGTTTAATTAATTTAATTTTGTTCTCATCCAGGAAATGGACGCTTGGTACAGAACAAAGTTCCAGGACCTGAACAACACCTCCACCAAACACGCTCAAAGTGTTCGAAGTGTGAGAGCAGAAATCGCTGGCTATAAGAAAGACGTGAGTGTGATTTTCTCCTCTCGTTTCATGGTTGTCTCTGTCTCTTCTATAAAAAAAAAAAAAAGGTGCTGTGTCTATATGTGCATGTTTAGATCCTTAACAAGGAATGTGAGTTGGAGGCAGTGAAGACAAGGAATGAGTATCTGGAGGCACAGATCCGTGAGGCAGTGGTGAAACACAAAAAGGAGGCGGAGGACATCCAGGTAACTGACTGCTCGCATTTGTTTATTTTCATTTAGGTTTAGTTGAATAGTGAAGAGTTTTGCAGTCATTCTATGTCCCGAACCTCCTTAAAATATAACTGCGCCATTCTGGTTTATTACAACAGGAGCACATAGAGGCGATTAAGCTGGCTCTGAAGATGACCAAGGAGAAGATTGCTCTGCTGCTGAGGGAATATCAGGACTTACTGAATGTCAAGATGGCTCTGGAGATTGAGATCACCACCTACAGGTGAGAAAAGCTGTGACAGAGGTTTTAAGTAGGAATTTAAGAGAATTTAAAACAAGAGAAGGTCACTGCTATCACCTCTTCCACTGTTTTTAAGCACGTCTTTTAAATCAAGTAGGGAATACAAGATGGAACATTAACCATATACTTCTTTTCTTTTTTTTGTATGATCTGGATGTATAAGGGGTATTTATGTATCTCATTTTAATTCACTCTACTTAGGAAGCTGATTGAAGGGGAAGACAGCCGTCTGAGCCCCATGGTCCAAAACCTGTCCTTGACTGAAGGCGAGCGGCTTACATGCAATGTCAGCACGAGTGCTGCCTCAGCCTCAGCCTCAGCCTCGGGTAGCTCGGCCCCTGCAACGACTTCAAAGCAGGACGGAGTCCCCAGTGACTCGAGCAGCAGCGGGACTGAGGAAGCTCAAGGGGCCCGCCAAGTGGAGGTGGCTGACTTAGAGGAGCAGGCGACTGAGATGACCGAGAGGAAGACGGTCCTCATCAGGTAGAGGATGTTTAATACCTAAAACAGCTTTCAGTCAAATCACCTGGTGGCCAAACAACACAATAATCTTTGAATTCTTTCTCCCTATTCACCTCTTTTCCCAGAACAGTTAAAACAGATGAGGACACTTACGTGAGCGACACACAGGAGCGCACCATCACCATTTCTGGAGCAGGTGATGACACAGATGAAGAATAAGCCAATCAGTGTGACCTGTGCTGACTCTATGCTAGTTGTTAGTCTAGTCGATGTTAGTCTTTGAAATGGTTTGAAAATCCTAGAAGTCAGGGTTGAATTTAAGAGAAAACTCGCCAGCAAGGAATTCAGAGCTGTTCTGAAACATCATGTTCCCACTGCAAGTATTGTGTTTATCTTTCATGGAGACTTTACACTGTGTCCTGTCACTCTGCTCTGCCTGCTCCTAACTCTCTGTCAGCCTCTCCTTGCATCTTGGCTTATCTAACCCTCCTGTGTGTCACAAACACGTCTTTGAAAGTAACTAAATAAACAGCAAGCAAGCAAGCAAAGTTGTGGTTTTCATTTGAATCCAAAGATGCTATCAGCGTACACTTTGTCCATCATCATGATTTAATTAAAAGAAAAGCAGCACAGTCTTTTCAACTGACATGTAAACTTTTGATTTCATTGTTTCAGAGAAATTACTTACATTAGGTATACAAATTGTTTTTAGGAAGTTACATTATAACAAAAAAAGTGAATTGAAATCCTCATTTAAACTATATTAATATGTTTAGACAATTAATGTTTTAATCATGATTTAGATGATTTATACAGAGTAGTATCTTATTTGCATCATGTAGAAACCCAATCAGGCACATGGCAGACTGTCTGAGCTCCAATAATATCCCTTCATTGTCTCCCCGAGTATGTCCCATTTCATTACAGTTAATGTAAATGAAATCCAGAGAAAAGCAAACAAAAGTGAAGTGCCAAGAGCATTTAACATTATAACACAGGCACACTCCTAATTATTATAATATAAAGGCAATTCTGATAAATTACATTGTTAGAAAATTATATTAGCAACTTGGATTGTATTCAAAAAGCACTGATTGATTGGTCAATATTGTGTGCTTACTGTCTGTGAATGTGCTTCTAGTGCAACGGTTTGGGTTCGTCCCCCACTCCGCCAGCGAGGCGATACACCACAAGGCTGACTTCATGAGCCAGAGCATCAGCACTCTCCTAAAACACAACACGGAGAGACCCTGCGTTATTCACAACACAATCCCATCCACAGTGTGTGTGGTATTTTTCCACAGTGAATTAAGAACGAATCTCTCAAAAAAGATTTCTCACCTGCGTCTGCGCCTCTGCGTAAACTCTGACCACATCCTCGGTGCCTGAGGGCCTCACAAAGGAACGAGCCTGCCTGTACTTCTTAACCAAACTGTCGATGGCCTCCTGCAGTCCTGCCGGGCTCACTGCCCGTCTCTCTGCATCTGTTGTGTCTATCAACCTGCGGTCTGACACCTAGAGAAAAAAAATGATGGTGCTAAAGTACAGCTATCTACAACGCCTTACGCACAACGTGTTTGTGCAATATCGTTGCCAAGAATATGCAAAAACTAAGAATAATCTGCTCCCTGGAAGTCTAGGATTACTGTCCACAGACATATATCAAACTGAAACACGTTTTATTGACTATAAAGGTCTTGTTCATGAGCTTGTCAGTTCAAGTGAAATTTTTTACATTCTAAATCAGTAAAAAAAATAAAAAATATTTTATACAATTCAGAAGGTGCAGTGTTGAAGCAAAGATGGAGTGACTACAACAGAAATCTTAATGTAGAATTAAAAGACTTTCATTGTCAGATTGTTTTTAGTCGCTGCCTCTGCACTCTTAATGAATTGAAGACTAACTACCTGAAATATTACACTGTGACACATAAGTGTATGTGTACCTTGACTTTAAGCTGCCTGTTTGGCAGGTCGCTGTAGATGGCATCCCACTGCTGCACCGTCATCCCTTTGATGGCCAATATGGATTCAATCAGCAGCATGTCAGAAATAGCATCTCCGACAGTCTTTAAAGGACAAAAGGAAAGAAATATCAACAATACTAATAACAGCGTGTTTGTTTCTTCATCTTTCATCACATAATTCAACGTGAGAGTGTGTGTGTGTGTGTGTGTGTGTGTGTGTGTGTGTGTGTGTGTGTGTGTGTGTGTGTGTGTGTGTGTGTGTGTGTGTACCTGGTTGATGACGTTGACAGTGCTCTGCAGCAGAAGAGCTGCTCTCTTCCTCTCGTCGTTGACGTTGGTGTCCTTGGCTAGCTGCTGGATTTTCTCCTCAGCCGCCTTACTGAACAACACCTGACCACAACACGGGCACAGTATGACACAAGTCTAAACACTAAAAACTAAATTCATCACACTGAGCATAACACAGCCAGGAAAGGTTTATATTAACGTGCTAAACTGATGATTGTTATTGCTTTTGAGTGTCGACTCACGGTCCCGTGGCCATTGGCCTCGAAGTATACGCCAATATCAAACTCCTGTGCAGCATGATGAAGATGCTTCACTCCAGTCTTAGTACACCTCACTATTACCTGTGTGACATTAAAATCTGAGAATCCCACATACATATAGAAATAATAGGACTGCACTTTGTATGTGTTTTTTCTCACCTTCATTGTGTCCTCCAGATATCGTGTTGAACTTCCGTTTGCGTAAGCAGTCTGCACCACTGCTATCTTCAAGTCTAGACCAGTCTGTATGTGCATAAAACACTATTTAGCAAGTGTGTGTGTGTGTGTGTGTGTGTGTGTGTGTGTGTGTGTATTTGTTTAGATGTTGGTATTTGAAAGTATACCTGTGTAAGCAGCTCTTTAAGAAAAGTGCTGATGAGAGTAGCTATCTTGTCTCCATCCAGCAGGTGAAAACATCCCTCAGAGTCGGTGTAGTAATAAACTATTCGGTCAGCATCACCGTCAAAGGAGCAGCAGCGTTCTCCTGGGTTACTCTCGAAGCCTTCATACAGGGAGGAAAGAAAAGCAAGAGAGAAGAGGCAAATTCAAAACAACATCCATCTTTCTAATGTTGTCTTGAACATATAATAGCTACAACACTGAGGTTGTGTGGGTGCATGCTGCAACACTGGCAGCTTGTCTTGTTGAATTTTTATAAAACTCAAATCAGTCTCGATGCAAACTGGAGCAAAAGGCTCACATTTAAATATTCTGACTGAAAATATTAGTCTTTATTGGAACAATTTGCTAATTAACAGTCTCCATCTTGTGGTCAATATCTGCACTGTTTTGCTGTCAGTCTTTTTAAGTACAAGTATTTTCCTTTTGACCTTCATTGTCCAATCTTTGAGAATTGACGCTGCTTCTATGAGAGCGTCTAGAAAGCACAGTCGCACCTGCTGGAGGTTTTTGCTGCACTTTGACGAAGTCGGCTCCACACTGGTGGTTTAGCTTCCCTTTGCTGCCGTCGTTGAAGAGGGAAATCTGCAACTCCTTCTTTAGGTGACCCTCCATCTCACGCACCTTCAGCGCCCCGATGCCGTTAGCGCCATCCACACAGAGGTGCTTCTGGTCGTCTGTGCGGTTGGACGCCTGTGAAGGAGAAAAATATGGAAGGAGTGATTACTGGATAAATTACAAAGCCACGCCCACGTAAGCAAACTCAAAGATACAGTACGTGGATATTGGTACAGCACAATATACGACACGCCTTGTTTTCTTACATTCTTCGTGAGCTGAGTGAAAGCTTGGCTGAGTTTGCGGTAGTATCCTTCTACTGTAGTGTCTCCGTATTTCCCCTGTGTGTTCTGACAGCACACCATGTAGTGGAGCTGTGGGGTCGTCACCAAGCCGTAGTCTGACATAGCAGACGGAGGAAATCAGAAGGCAGGTGGAGATCGACAAGAGGCGAACAAAAAAAAACAAAGCAACCAAACAAACGTGTCTAATATGAAAATATCGTTTTTTTTTTATTGACCATACCTTTACTGTGACCACCAAGAGCAGAAACTCCATCCAGTACTGCTTGTGAAAGACTTGCACTACTGCTCCTACAGGCAGAGGACACATTCACAAGGATCATTTCCAGCACTCCAAGCAGGTTTACATTTGATCTACTTCTGTATTTGTCTCTTTGTGTCAGTATTAGTTAAATACCTGGTATCTTTTCCCACAAACACATTAGCCTCCTGGCTCATGTTTATGTCCTCCTCCTCTATAATATCCTTCAGAGCTGCGAGCAAATCTTCCTGCTCGGCGTTGGCCAGCTGGGTGGCGTAGCCCTCCCACGCCGGTGTCACCATCTCCCCCATCGGGTCAATCAGCTTCACCCCGTTGTCCTCCTACACAAGATATAGGAGAGAGACAGAAGGAGGCAGAGTATTGTGATTATGATGCGTTCATAGGACAGACCGTTAAAAACAGGAGATGTGGAACTTAACAATTTTCCATAAGAAAATAAAAATATGGAGTAAAAATTAAAAAAAAGGTTATGACTAGAAACATTAACCGTAAGCACTATTTTAAAACCGATAATCCAAAATATCTGTACAGAACACAAAGTGAATCATAATATTTTTGAATCCCTGTCTCACCTCGGGGTTGTGTGACGCAGTCACCATGACTCCGATGGTAGCTTCGGTCTTTTTGGAGCGTAATGTGGCCATCATGCCCATCCTGAACATGATGTGGTCCAGCTGTTTGGCGTTGGTCCTGAAGCCAGCGGTTCCATACTGCAAAACCAAACCTGCAGGCTTAGGGTGCAGACTGGACTGCTGTGACACCTCCTGAAACTGGGCCATTGCTGAAACACAACATAAAAACACATTATCGCCACGATGAAGTCGCTTTATGATATTACTGGGATACTAAATATTTTACAATATGCTGAGTATTATCTAATAAAATAGTTTTCAGTCTGTTCATCTCACTTTAGCTATTTTTTATTGCATTAAAATAGGATTGTCAGTCAGACAGACTGAATAACACGGGCATTAACAAAAAAAAAAAAAAAAGCAGATTTACTTGCATCCTTCCATTCAATTCTGGGTTAAATCAACTCACAGTGATCACTGGAGATCAGCCAGGTTGCAAAGATATGAATGACTTTTTAAGAAAAATAAATGCTCGTGTTTATTTATGTTAAGCGAATTTAAAACACAGTCGACGTTTTAAAGAAACACAGTGACACGACATTTCCAGCACGTAGAAGAGGGCAAAGTATGCGGCCAACTGCAGCAGCAGTTTATCTCCTACTTAAAGATAAGCTCAATAAAATGAATCATACCAACTGGATGACAGAACAACTTTTGACTTTACAAGACAGCTGGAATCGTATTTAAAAAAAAAAAAAATCACAGCTCAAATCCTGCTTCCGGCAACCAAAACCTGCAGGACGCTACGTTTAAACTAAAACTGATGAACCATTAAATTGTTTTTAATTCACCTACTGTTTGCTGTTTTCACAGTAATGACCACTCCAGTGGACTCAGAAGAAACGCTTCCTGTTTCTCCGGTTCCTCCCTCTTGTCACTGACGACGTGGCTGCGCTTCCGTCCACGTCACGTGACGTAAGCACGCTAAGCGCGTCAGCACTTTTCTCCGTGGATGGATTTCACGCTTTGCTCTGATGCAGGGATGCGCTGAACACACCGAATCACCATACGGCATAGGATTGTGTCTTCCGTATTAGGCCGGTAATTTGTTTTAAATGAAAATCGTACACTTCATGACCCCCTTTAAAAAAAAAAAAAAAACAATTATACAAACAATAAAAAACGGCATTTTAGGCCCATGCAGCCCAGATATGTAAACTAAACACAATAAAATGCCGTTTATCTACACCAATATGTTATTTGGCACTCAAATATTACATTCCGGGTGTATTAGGCTTTATTTACTGACTATGACCACACGTGTAAATCATGCAGATTACACTGTGCAATTTGAGGGCCTGCTCAGATGTAAAATGTTGGACCTTCATCATCTGTCACTCTGCATGCTGTGCGTGCAAACCTGTGTGATGCATAGCCGACATGCGGCAGCTCATAAGCCACAGTCACGCTCGTGTATTAACCCTTTGGCGCATCGTGATAACGGCTTCTGCAAAGTGACCCCCCCCCCTACCCCCCATGTCGACACCCCCTTTAAGAGAAGTGGGATGCGACGTGTGCCACCCAACCCTGCAACCCTGTCCAAGAGCCCGGTGGGGGGGGGGAGAGTCTAGATGGACATATAGATAGGCCAAATAAATAAACAAACGGCAAGGGGGAAGGAGAAAAAAGGAAATTCCCTTCTGTCTTTTCCTGTTCCCGAGTAGCTTGCTGCTGCGCAGTGTTGGCGACACCACCGGGGAGCGGTGCGCATTTTTCTGTCGGTCTGAGGAGAAGACTGAAGGGAATCTGAAGGGGCATTTTTGAGCCGAAACGGACAGCGAGGGGAAAGAAACGTCGCAGTCTGACAGCCTGACAAGGACATTGTGGGTTGTTCTCTTATTTTGAAAGCTTTTTTTTTTTTTTTTTTTTTTTTTTTTTTAATGCACCGACGCGGGGCGAAAGGCAGCCAAACCTGATGCCCCCTCCGTCAGGATATTTGACCAACCAAAGGAGTGTTGATTTACATTTTTCTCCAAAATATTTTTGACGATTAGAGAAGCATTGCTTGCGGAGCATTTTATCATTGGTCTATATTTTTTTTAAATAATTGCTGCGGGGTGAGAAAATAGCATTTCATTGCCAACTGAGTGTTACATAACCGAGTGGCTTTAGCTGTCCAAGGTGCTGAACTGAACGGTCGGAGCCTATAACGGGACGAGCCGTGGGGAATTCACAACCTTGCGTAAGTCTACTCATATCACGGCGCATATTATCAACGTGACCGCACGATTTAATGACTAAATAGAATTTATCTGGTGGTTTGAGCTCATTTTATTTGTCCTTTTTTTTCCGCCCACACAGAAGGTCACAGGCCTATCATTCGGGGAAGAGGAAAGCACAGGATCCCATCTCACCGATTCACCGGGAAGCCACTGGGTTTACGTTGATATTTTTTTTTATATATTTTTTTTTTTTGCCCTCATCGTCCCGTTGTGAAATTAAATTCCTGAGGTAGTCTACTCAACGGAGAGAAAATGTCGGGGCAGACGCTCACGGATCGCATTGCCGCTGCGCAATACCAGCTCACTGGATCAGATATGGCCCGGGCTGTCTGCAAAGCCACCACTCATGAAGTGATGGCGCCCAAGAAAAAGCACCTGGAGTGTAAGTGTGCTCCCTCTTTCCTCTCTCCTCCTGCATGAGCTTTAGCTTTGTAGGGCTAACAGGCCTCGCACAGCACGCACAGACAGACCCACACACACAGGCCACATGCCATCACCGGCTCTCACTTGTTAATTCCTTTTGCTTAAATGGGTGTGGTGCCATGTTGAATTGATGTTGCCATGATGATGACCCCTCTGCCGACCCTCAGCATCAACCTGAAGATAATGGAAACCGAGAGAGAGAGAGAACGCGAGAGAAGAGAGGCAGAGGGAGGTCATACTTTAAGGTAGACTGACGGGCCCATTTGATTTCCCTTCCACGTGCCATTGTAAGGCCACCTTCCTGAGCCGCACACTGAAAAGAACTGTGACCGAGGAGATGAAGGCCTCTAACTGCAGGAACTGTACACATATAGTGTGCGCAAGCTGGAATGTGTCTGAACGACATGTATAAGAGACCCACATGGGTTCCTCTGAGCTTAGGCCTGTATAGGACCATATAGTCAAACCTCACAGCTTTATTGACACGTTTACACATGACCACCTCATGACAAATCATGATTAATCAGTCATCCACCACAAATACCGAGTCCAACCAAAGCACTGACGTGACACTGAATACAGATGGCGGCTTGTCTGATTGGCTGTGCTTCTTGTGTGTGTCTTTCTGCTCGTTTGTGTCTGTGTGTTTTACCAGGACTGTGTGTGGTCACTGTCTGGTCCTGTGTCTTCTGCTAGGACCTTATATCTTGTGATCCGCTCCCCTGCTGAATAATTCAATAATCAGCCAATGACTGCCTTGCATTATTTATACAGCCAAAGGTGACAATGCTAAAGCTAGAATGCACCAGAGACCATTGCTTCCTTATTCTCTGCTCTGTCCATGTGGCTGTTCTTTGTGTCTTTAACTTTCAGCTGTGCACACTTGGAGTTGTGTTGTTCGGCTAACTGTATGAGTCATGACCTCTTTCTCCAACTGCTTCTGTTAACCATGTGATACCAAAAAAATTGGCAGACGTGGATTTAATAGGATTTTGGAAGATCCATCGTACAGACCTGTTCTTTTTATAGTAGATTTTTATTCAATGAGGTTATTTTGCTTCCATATCTGGGGCATTCCAACATGCTTCTTGTATGTAGGCCACTGGGTTTCTCTCGCAGTCTTGGAAACACCTCAAAAACGGAAAAACATTTCCTTCAAGGCCAAGAAGACCTCTGAAGAAACAGACGAAATAAAATATTGAAAATAGGTGTCTGAAAATAGCAACAAATGTGTAACTGCAGACATTCTGGGTAATTTTTTTTTTTTTTTTTCCAATGAAAAAGTACAAATAGAGGCCACCTCAATGACGAGCCACCTTTCAGCATGTTTGGTTCACAGTGTTTGGTGAAGCACAGAAGCAGACAGGTCATAGTTATTGCTTTGTGACAGTTACACAGTGACCCTTGAGGTAGACGTGCATGTGTGCTGTTTGTGGCAGTGGTGCAGTGGAGTTGCCATGGCAACAGATTGAAAGTGTCAGGATACGGCACTGTGACAAAGGGCAACTGTGAGAAGGATGAGGGCAAATGACATGCCTGTCATCTTCGGCGCGGAGACACAATAACATCGGACGTGTTGTTCTTTAGTCAAACTAAAACACCACACGACGATTGTTCGGAAAAAATATTTGCTGTGGTGTTTAAGTGTCGTTAATGGACTGACCTTTTATGACATGAGGGCAGTTTTAGGAGGACAAAAGATTGATCTGATTGAAATGTAAGTGACACAATATTAACGATAAGGATCAAGCAACAAGGAAATCTTTACTATCCCACTGGGAAGTTTGTTGTGCAGTAACAGTAACAACACAACCATCCAGTAAACAATAATAAAAAAATAAATATATATACAAATTACAAGAATCAAATTGATTTGAAGGTCCATAGATAATAAATATAGCATATAAATCACATTGAATTATCTAAAATGCCAATAGCAGCTGGGACAAAGGAGTTCTGTCCATTTCTCTTGTGTGTTGGCAATTTGCACCTGCGGCCAGACGGAAGCAACATGAACTCAAAAAGCCTGAAATAGAAGCAGTTGTTGGTGTGTGAATATAGAAAACCACAGGTGCCTTTTGACCCCTGATTTCAACTACAAAATAAAAGCAGCAGAGGTGGAATATGTGTACAACTTCCCTCTATATGGAGAGTAGAAATCTCATTGTGTTTGGTCGCATATGTCTGCATTTAATGTATTGTAACACAAGGCCCTCAGCGCAGGAATGAAACTGGGATGTCAAAGGTTTGTTTTTCTCTATATGCAGGCTATTAGACACACTGCATTGGATTTCATATTTCAGTCTATGTAGTTGTTTATAGGCACAGCAGATAGGGAAACAGAGTCTGGAGGGCATGAGTTACACATTTCTAGAGAACATGTGTCCACACAAGGTCAACCGGGAGAGTAGAGTTCACTCAACACCAAAGGCAATATGTTTGAATTCATCTGAGTTCATGTTGAAAATATTCAAAATGTAGAAATAACTGTTTTGATGAAAATATTTAATGTACAAGATGAACATTAAATGAACAAGAAGCACGCTGTATAAAGGTTAAACACATCCACCTGCACCTCTAAATCTTACAAATTTACACGTTATATTTAATTCATTTAAGTATAAAAACAGCAAATTGTTAAACTTGGAAAGAGGAGGGATTGTTTATGAACACTGAGCACTAACTTCCTGAAGCCTTGTTGTCACCATGAGGTGTAATAATTGAGCGTTACAGGTTCTGGTCGGTGGAGTTTGCTTCCCCTTAGCCAAAGCCAGGCTTGCAAGTTTCCCCCTGTTTGCTGTGTTTATGATAAGCTCTGCTAACCACCTGCTGGCAGTAGCCTTGCACCGTATTTAACAACCAAACATGAGAGCGGAGGTATTGAGCGTCCTCTTTAACTCTCAGTAAGCAAGCAATTTAGTGTGTTTCCCAAAATGTCAAACTCTATTTTCTATGTGTTTGACCACTCTTCCAATCAGCTAAGTGGTGGGGTCTTTCCTGTCACCTCAAATGAGAAGCAAGGAGGTCAAATCGGAGATGTTAGTTACATGAATTAGGAGCTGTGACCAATATATTTGCTGTCTGCCAGTTTACTTGAGTGTCTGAAATTTATGCTCTCTATATTGACCTCAAAATTTCCAGTGAACAGTTGTACAACTCTACATCTGTGGAAGTGTTTGAAATCATTTTACTGCTCACAATAGTGTGAACTATTAAGCATCTATAATAAAGGGAAAAGTGAATAAGTGGACAAGGCAGTGATTTGGACACACCTGCAGTGTATATACCTGAAAATTGTGTCTTGGTGTTGTATTGAAGCCAATGAGTATGAATCTATTCATCAACACAACACACAACACACAACTTTGCCCTGATGACTTTTATCTTAAATATTCTGACTTTTTCTTGAGTAGCTATAAAGCACAATTATTGCAGACACACTACAACAGAGAGCAGGAGAAACACACTCAGACGGACACTGTCAAACACACAGACGTGCATTTGCACAGCGTGAGGCCTCACGGTTCATTCTTAGAGCGCTCCTCTGGGCTGTGGATTACTGTAAGAGTCTTTATTTAGCTCAGCCAATCCTCCTTGCGCGCACTCACACACACACACACACACACCAGTTGTGTGTCAGTGTGTGTTTGTTCCAGGTTATGATATCACAACATAAAGCGTGGATTACAGACATGGCCCATATGGTGACACATCTAACACCCCTAAACAGATCAAATTACTGTGCGTGTTAACATACTCAGAAAATGACCGAGGACATGATACTAGTATAAATATTAACTTATAGCTGCGGCACTGATACGGTAATGTTATATAATCACATTTCAGCCATTGTGGACCATGTCTGTCTGTCTGTGTGTGTGTGTCTTCTACAGACAGCAGGAAAAAGACGGATGTTGCCGCAACCTTTCATTACACCAGCAGACATCATCATAGCAGTTACAGTGTGGCTGTCACCATCTGGTCAAGCTGTACAGATGGATCGGGATATAATTAGTTCCATAAGATCAGAAGAAGATCAGTGATTGTGCCGTTAACTTAAAGGCAGATAAAACACATTCAAATTAATTTATCTTCATTTGGATAGTTTCAGTTTATATCATCAAGTCCATTTTGTGTAGGGAATATGATCATTACTGTTTCACATTGTCAACACATCCTGCAACAGCAGCGGCAGGAGGCTGATAATGGAGATGTGTTCAATGAGGAACAGGGCGCAGAACAGGTTGTGTGAGGTCTGTGTTAGTGTGTTCGGGCGTGGGAGACGTCCACCATAGAAAGACCAGGATCAGTGATTAGTAATAATCTGTTTACGACTCCCCGACAGTCAAAACCACCACAATCCCAACCTGCCCCCGTGTTATGACCTTAAAGAGCCTCACTGCTGCTCTAACTCTCATATCTCCTCACTTCTTCTTCACACTCATCAGACTCCCTGCTGTTCTCTGTCTTCACTGCTCATCACTTTGTTATATTTTTAGTCCAGTAGAACTCACAGTTGTGTATCTACCTATTCGAGGCAAGTCCAAGGCCCGTTCAATGTAACGGCCTTCCTGTCCTTCTATTATTGGAAATACCTACCAATATTTGCTGCATTTATCTCTCTGTGTGGATAAACTCAGTCCTGCCCTGATGTCAATGTCAGCAAGGCGGACTAAAAAAAAAAAAAAAGAAAATCCATTTACAGTACAAGTCAAGTTTTAGATTTCAAGAACTTAAAAGGAAATTGTTCTGTTCTTATTCTGCGAGCACTGTGAGAATTACAGATGCATTATCTGCCCTTGTATACATTTATATCTGTTAAACATGTTTATTATATGAGTAGATATATTAGAAAAAGGATATGGATATAGTATAATAGATAGACATAGATAGAAGCAAACAGCCAACAACAGACCTCATTTAAGAAATACCATCCATACCTTCCTCAGTGTGTTGCTCCTCTGTTTCACTGATTTCTCTTGCACTTGCTATTTTTTTACATGTTAGTTCCTGTGGCTATTTTTCTGCCTGACTGTTTCTGTCTCTGGAGGGGAAAAAACACAATATCAAATAAGAACCTCATCACATGAGGCAAAGTATGAATAAAATGTTTGATGTACAAAGCTGTTACAGTTCATGTCATCATATGGTAATTAGGGGACTGTTTTACGAAAGCAGTGTGTGAGCTGAATTTCACATTACAAATAGTGGTAGTACCACGCTTCACACATGATTATTGAGTTTTTGATATATTTAACAGGATGTTTGTTTTGATTTTAGAAGTTTGTCCAATGAGGTAAGAGGAAATTATTTCATGTTGCAAATCCCAGCTTCAGCGGTAAAGATTTTGTGGAAGTGAACACCGTGTACATAAAAATGTACACTATGGTCATGTTTCTTTTGTCTGGTGTGTAAATATCTGTTTACAGTTCATCAGATAATCAAAGCCAAACAAAATCCTGAAGACAAATCAGTAATGACAGTAATCATTAGTTTGATTAGGTCCATCCATTAAAAGAATTTGTCTACATCTGCAGCATTCTTCATATAACATTTTCACCAGAAAAAATAAGATGATTTAGTCAGTAGCAGTGGCTTATTTTACACAAAGAATGCGGAACAATTACCTTTTAATGCTTAAGAGCAGGAGGATAGCACACAACATATTATAGATAAAACTAATAAGGTGTGGACAAAACTAAAATGTGCCTGAATTCAGCTGACAAACATCTCCAAATCCCAAATCTCTGGGCTTTTTCTCTGAACAATAAAACTGCCAATCGGTGTTTGGATTTCACTATACATTTATTTGTAAAATTACTCTCCAAGAAACATAAGATAGCAAGAGTGATACTGTATAATGTTACTGCCCCTGTATGCCTTGTATTTTGTATTGATGCAGCAGTCTGAACACTTTTGGAGACCTCTGTCTGTCTGAGTGTCTGAACTGGCAACCAGTGAAAAGAGATGACAAAGCATTATTCTCTCTCTCTGCATTGTCAGCACGTGTGTGTGTGTGTGTGTGTGTGTGTGTGTGTGTGTGTGTGTGTGTGTGTGTGTGTGTGTGTGTGTGTGTGTGTGTGTGTGTGTGTGTGTGTGTGTGTGTGTGTGTGTGTGTGTGTGTGTGTGTGTGTGTGTGTGTGTGTGTGTGTGTGTGTGTGTGTGTGTGTGGACGGGTGGATTCCTGCACTAACATCATTTTGTATGTGCATCAGGTCTTCCTCCTGCCTTAATATTATCATGGGTGTCTAGAGCAGCTCTGCAGTGAGCACTCAGCCTTCTCACTTAATCAAAGCAGTTAAATCGGAGCAGCAAATTATGTGGATGTTTGTCTGAGGACAAACTAACCATGACTTCCCCTTTTTATTGCCACATAGCAAGAGTGCTGTCAGGCTCCCATGGGACTAAATGGGAGGGAAGCTTTGACAGATTAAGACGAGTGTTTGTGTCCATTTTGCAGACCTGGTGTCAGCTACCAACACCACCAATGTGAACATCCCTCAGATGGCTGACACACTGTTTGAGCGAGCCACCAATGCCAGCTGGGTGGTCGTCTTCAAGGCCCTCGTCACCTCTCACCACATGTGTGTCCACGGCAATGAGGTCAGTGAGTGCGATACGGACCAATTCAGTTTCTTCAATCTGTTCATCTTTTACTCATCAATACTTATGAAATATTGTTTCTTCTTTAGAAAGAATGAGAAAAATGATCGATCTATGAATAATAAATGTGCTGAAGA
The DNA here is from genome assembly GCF_029030835.1 of Brachyistius frenatus. NCBI lineage: Eukaryota > Metazoa > Chordata > Actinopteri > Embiotocidae > Brachyistius > Brachyistius frenatus. The sequence continues at coordinate 40,975 of NW_027210729.1, forward strand.
TGCCACTTTATATAGCTGAAATTGGTCTTTTGAGGCCAGTTCTTAAAAGGGAAGCATAATGTTTCACAGATAAATAGAGGCCTTGACCACAAATGATCAAATCAATGGAATGTGTCCTGTGTGTCTACTATGCATTAAATGTGTAAAAGCTGCTATATGATGAAAAGAAATGTTGAAAAACGGCAGCAAGAAAAGTCCTAATTAGAAGTCTAGGTGTTTATTTGGTTGTATTTTTCATCTTTCACTTCTACAAGGCTGTTTACTGTGTTTTCTGTCTTGTTCTCAGAGGTTCATTCAATACTTGGCTTCCAGGACCTCCTTGTTCAACCTCAGCAACTTTATTGACAAAACTGGCTCTCATGGTAAGAATACAAAATCTGATCATTTGTTTTTAGTTCAATCTATGTACTTAGATAATCTGTCTTCCAGATGAGAAGGGGACATTTCTAAACCTATTCATTATTAGGCAATGCAACACAAAACAGGAAGAGATTTACACAAAGAGAGACATCTGGGAAATAGACAGAATAACACAAATTACAGGAGAGAGTGGGCATGTAATACACACATCCATACACACACACAGAAACATACAGTATACACACATACATATACACATATCACACATGCGCACACAAACAGATGTTTGTGTTTACATGTCTGTCTGATATGTTTAAATGATGCTTCAATATCGAAAATAATATTCAGCATTATAACAGTAGTTTTTTTCTGGTAATAAATTGCCTTGTTTGGTGAATAAAGCAAAATCTTCTTTCCTTCTTTGCATGTCTGTACGAAGCTAAACTTGGTCGAACAAAACCACCGTTCTCACATTTAGCAGTGTATGAGACAATGAATATAAAACTTTATACTTACACGTAGGAAAAACCTCTGTGGCTCGCACAAAAAGTTTTTAAATGTCCTTTTTTGTAGATATTTTTATATTACACATTTATAAGATGTGACTATGTTCACTGAGAAAATAGAAAATTAATCAAAAATTGTGAATCTACAGTTCTTAATGATTCTACAGAGTTATATTGATTTTAAGATACATGTATGGTATTACTTTTCAGTGTGGTCGTACAACTTTTTATGTTTGATCTTATTAAAGGACTGTTATAATTATTTCTGTTTAGGCTATGACATGTCTACATTCATCAGGCGGTATGGACGATACCTGAACGAGAAAGCCTTTGCCTACCGCCAAATGGCTTTTGACTTCACCCGGGTCAAGAAGGGGTACGTTAAATGTGGTCCAGAGAGGTCATTCACAGCCTCATAACTCTTCCTTCCGTCCTCTGAATGGTTTCTTCTTGGACCTCTTGTCATTCAGCAATCAGCTCATTAACGACCAGAAGCAATTTTTCACTTGTTGTCACATATTTTGTGTCCAGCCACTGCTCTTATGTGTACAATGCTCTCTCTGTGTTGTATCGCCTCAGTGCCGAGGGAGTGATGAGAACCATGACCACTGAGAAGCTGCTGAAAGGCATGCCTGTTCTGCAGACTCAGATTGACACACTCCTGGAGTTTGATGTGCGTCTTTACTTACTTTACTTTACACCTACAGTCTTCTTCTCCAAGGTTTTTATTTTGATGATCAGAGCACTGGACAGCTCCCTCTTATCTCTGTCCCATCTCCTCTCAGGTTCATCCCAAGGAGCTGAACAATGGGATCATCAATGCATCATTTCTGCTTCTCTTCAAAGATCTGGTCAAACTATTTGCATCCTACAATGACGGAGTCATCAACCTATTAGGTCAGTAGTCCACGAACAGTGAATGGTTTGTAGGTTTTTCTTCATCGCAGATGAAGACCACAGATCGAGATGTATGTGAATCTGCAAAACTCTTGTTTTTGTGTGCAGAGAAATTCTTCAAGATGAAGAAAAATGAATGTAAGGAGGCTTTGGAGATCTACAAGAGGTTCCTGACCCGGGTGACAAAGATTGGGGAATTCATGAAGTTGGCTGAGGTAGGTCATTGTCCTCTCCAGCATGACCTTCGTAATGTGTGCATATGTCAAGACTGGGCACTGGTGAATCTTTGCAGTGTGATAATATTGGTTTTATCGTTTCTTTTCTTGAACAGACAGTTGGAGTTGAGAAAAATGACATTCCTGACATCAACTACGTAAGTTACAGATCACGGCGCTTACATTTATTTTTTTCGGGAGGCCTGAGACCACGAATATAATGCACATAAATGTCATCCATCCCACCTCACACACACACACACGCACACACGCACACGCACACACAAGCCCATGTCTCACCCAGCACCATCTCCCCACTCAGTGTCTCCATCCAGGGGTAGTGATGGATCTAGCAGACTCAGATGACGAAGATTGTCCCTTTAAATCCCTTGAGGACCCGGTAACCACAGAAACAAAGGGTGCCCTGGCTGAGTGCCTGTTTACAGGATGAATTGTCGGCATGTTGAGCTTAATTTAATTTGACAAACACGTCAGACACACGTAAATCACGTGTGTGTGTGTGTGTGTGTGTGTGTGTGTGTGTGTGTGTGTGTGTGTGTGTGTGTGTGTGTGTGTGTGTGTGTGTGTGTGTGTGTGTGTGTGTGTGTGTGTGTGTGTGTGTGTGTGTGTTTAAACATGCATGTGGGTATTGCAGTGAGGTTTGCCAAGGCTTTGTCAATCTTTTTTTTTTTCTGTAAAGTGAAATGTAAACCTGGATTTCACATACCTGAGAAAATGATCCAGGACTTGCGGGTAGACGATTATGTATTGATGACTCCAGTTTTGATTTGTGTTTTGTCAGGCTCCCAGCAGCATCCTGGAGTCTCTGGAAACACACATGAACGGCCTGGAGGATGTAAAAGGTGGAAAAAAGGGGTAAGGATGTGTTTATTAATTTGTCTTTTATTTGCAGAATAGGATAATTGGGATCATGTAACAACCATAGTATGAGGCTATCCTTCTTTCTCCTTTGTTTATTGTTATGAGTTGTCTCACCTATGGAACCAAGAGAAATGTTGGTAGAACCAGGATTAAACAGGTGTTATGTTTCTATCATTTCCTTAAACCCTTCCTCTCTTTTATTCTCCTTTATGTTGATTTGGAAACATCAGTGAAGGGTGAGCATTTGTTGTATGTTTTTGTGTGGAGTTCACTAACCTCTGAGAAAACTGTCTAGATGTATTTACTCTCACCCCCACCCTCAGGTAAACGTACACATTTTTCACACATGAGTTCTGTCAGTGCACTACAGCTAACTTGATTCACATCTGGAACTGTGTGTATTGGTGTGAGTACATGTGTTATCTCAGAGAGAGACACATGTTTTGATAAACAGTATGTCACCACATTTTTACTGTCATATCTTGATATGAAATGTGAATCAGTATATGAAGGGTTTTGTTCCCAAATGAAATTGATTATTAGCACAAAATTGAGAGTATCTTAACCAATCAGATGCTTTCGACTTTACTCCCTTTTCCATATAGTATTTGTGATTAACATGTAGTATGTTACTTTGGAAATTAACTCTTCATATGATCACATGTGGTGCAATCTATCTTGTGTATTGGTTCAATTTTCTGAGTTCAGATTTTTTGAACTTTTGCTTCATTACATTTTGCCTGTGTTAAGCAAAACTGTCTGTTTTAAGCAAATCACTTACAATCCTCCTTCTCTTCCACTTTCAGGTCTCCAACAAAGGTAACATGAACATTTAAAATAGTCTTTTATTTTTTGTTGCAGTCTTCCAGTTTTGTGCACCACTGAAAGTGTCTCGTCTTTCTATCTTCCAGGGGTCTCCAACAAACAACGTGTCCCCAACATCGACTCCAGCCAAATCTTCAAACGCTGTTCCCACACTGCAGCCTCCTCCCGGGGAGAGTGCTGCAGCTGCTGCCGCCGCTCCTGAACCAGCCGAAGAGTAAGTTTGTGTTTCCTGTAAATCCTCTTCTTTTGTCATTTTTACATGTTTGGTAATAAATGGCCCCTGAGACTTTTGAAAACAATGCTCAAAAGCTCAATTTGTAGCAAATGATAATGTCCAGGATTATAATCTTTAGTCCAGCACTTTGGTCCAGTCTTAAATAATGGAAACTAGAGGGAGGAATTACCATAAAATGTTGTACAGATATTTATGGTCCACACTGGCCAATGTGGTCCCCTGACATTTTTGGTTTCGGGTGAAATATTTTGACAGCTACTGTGGACTGCCATGAGTACTTCATGGTCCCTAGAGGATCAATTCGATCAACTTTGGTGATGGCATCTATTGCCATCATTATCTTTAAAATTAAATTGGTCTAATGGATTATTGCTAAATACTTTCAAAAGTAAAGACATTTCAATTAGTCTAATCTGTTGAGTGCTAATTAGCAAATCACTTCAGATGACCTGTGAGCTCAAAGTACTCACACAGCTGCCAGCATAGAAATAAACTATTAGTCATGTTTTGGATCTCCATTAATTATTTTAGTTCCTTTATTAATTCATTAGTTTTGGTAAAAAACAAGAAAAAAAAACAACAACCTGAAACTGGGTGTTTAGAACAACAAGAGTGAAAGACTTACATTCTGCAAAGCATCATGTCCTGAATGTTGTCATCCTCCAGTTCTTTGTTGGACCTGGACCCGCTGTCCTCCTCTGGTCCCTCAGCAACGTCAGCTGCCCCCACATCCTGGGGAGGTAAGTGGTCTTCCAACTGAGAGCATGCACATCCACTTGTACAGAATATTGATCCACCATTCCTGCAAATGGCAAGAAAACAAGTAATCTATAATTTTTTGTTAATATCTAATGTCCATTTTCATAGGGTTAGGGTTCATAGGAGTGATACGATACGATACGATACGATACGATACGATACGATACGATACGATACGATACGATACGATACGATACGATACGATACGATACGATACGATACGATACGATACGATACGATACGATACATTGCTGCATTTTGATAGAATTCTGCATTTTGAACACTATTCATAAAAACATACACTTGTGTGCCTGTGAGATTTAAGTAGAAAGAGATTGCACTTCACATTAAAATAGACAATACATTCCAATAATTAACACATATACAATCAAATCTATGAAGACTTTCATACGTTTTTTTTTTACCATGAATTTAGGTGAATAAAACATATCTTTTCCCCGTTACCTCGTATTCTGCTTGCGTAGATCTTCTTGGATCAGGTGAGTGTCGTTACCCTCTTCACTTCACCTCTACAGGCTCTGGTCCAGACTAATGTAATGTAATGTGTGTAAATCATCTTCCAGGTTATCTCGATACCACTTATTATCTTTCTCAACAAACTCCAATTTAAAATCGAGGTGACCTGGAAACCATGTCTGTGTTTTAATTCATAGTATACATAAAAATGGACTACAGTACCAATGTCATGTGGTTACCTCCCTGTTTGTCTCCTCAAGCTGTTCTCTTTAGTCTGAGTAGTCTCTTTGTTTCTCTCTGCCTTCTCTCTCCCCTCCCTTCACATACTCCATTGTCTGTTTTTGGTTCATAACGGGGGCTAATTTTAATTGGTTGTTTTTGATTTCTTGGTTATGATCGGATGGCGTTGGATCCTTTTGCGACTGTATTTTGTTTAAAATATGGATTTTGTTTTTGTCGGCCAATTCTAAATGATCTGAAATGGGTTTGATTTGGATTGGACCTTTTTTTTTTGGCTTATTTTTTTTCACTGTTCCGACGGTGACTCCGCCGGTTGTTTTGGTTGCTCTTTTGTGGTTTATTTTGCTGCCTTTCTTGGGGGATTTCAAACTGGTACTCGCAGAAATGGGCGATTCCTTGCTATCTGAACCCACCCTCACAGCAGAGCCTACCCCCTCCCCTGCAGCAGCAACGGCCACTCCTGCAGCGGCAGAACCCGGAGTCGCTCTAGCTCCTCCCACTAGCACAGCAGCCGCCACCTCCCCTGGCGCCACCAATATGGATCTGTTGGGAGGTCAGTGAGCTTCCAGAAAATTCTCTACGAAGGATTCACTCTGGGAAGCTCAACCCAAAACCCATCACACAATATGATAAGACAGACGACTGCATGCTCAAACACAGACAGAATGTAGACAGAACTTTGCTGATTTGTCGCAGATATTGTCTTTACACTGCAAGCAAAGTTGTATCATCAAAAGCAGTCACTCCTTACCGCATTGATGCACACGCTCATCACTTTCTGCTATCAACTGCTTCAAAATGGAGCCCCAAATTATTTCGTATATAAATACATATGGAATTATAAAATAAATCATCTTAATGAATCAATGATTTACAAAATAGCTTCCAGTAAAAGAGTGGCCATTTAAACAGGGAGCATTTGCATCTTGCCAACAAGAGTTAAATTTGTTGGCTGCTATTGAACTTGCATCTTGGAAGTCTTGGATGACAAGATGCCTTGTCATTTATTCAAAGTAAGGTTGTTCTGTGGTGCATATCCCAAAAAGGCTTTTGTGCGTCCTTTCAGGAGGTACCCAGATATTTCACAAGATTCTGTGACTCAGACCACAGAGCATGCGCGTTACCGTCTTTCTCAAAGAGAAGCGCATGTATGGTCAAAACTCTCACAGACTGACGTAGATGACTTCCTGTTGGCACATGAATAGGATAAAATGAAATAAATACATCATGGCTCTTTTAGATTTTTCAAATGTTTTTGCACTAAATGGATCAAATTGTAATAATGAAATACCACCCTTTTGTGGGTAATGTATTTACGGTTTGAAAGCCGTTCCTTCTCCACAGAATTTTGTTGCACGGCTCAGCGTGTTTATGGGGGCTTGGTCTGCGTTCTTATGCGAGTCAGGGGACAAGTGATTGGTTGAAATCGGACACCATGACTTGAGAATCAGCATTATGAAATAATAATTTCTACAGTGACAGAAAAAACTAAATTTAGCTGTGTTACTATAAACTAAGAGTTTCAAGAAGTTGAGTTTGGGTCACTAATAGGTTTTATGCAATTTCATGTGATAATTTATTTTACAAATATGACCAATTTGGGGTTCCACACCAAATACACCCTGCAGAGTTACAATATGCATATATGCACAATCTAATTTTCTTTCCTACATGCACACAAATAGACACACTAGAAATACTCCACCTACTCACTGCACACTCACCATTCGGCTTGCACATAAACATTCTGCTACACCCATTCTCCACATGCGTCTTGTTTGATAGGCAGACATGCTTTTCTTTGACCTCATTGAAAAGCAATTCTATCAAACCCTGTCACAGCTACTGCAGCTACAGATGGCAGCTGTAACATTTGTAGATTTATGGCTTATTCGGCTCTTTGTGCAGTAGATTTATCATTGCTGTAGTGCCTCCTGTCTGTACTCCCATTTGTCCATTCACCTGTCAGTCATTAATGTCACATAAAAATGCTGTACGTTTTTTTTTATTTATTTTTTTACAGTTGAACACAGTGTAACAACAGTCACTGATTTATTTTTCTGCTCAAATGCTTTCCTCATTTTCCTGATGTTTTATTCTTTCCTCCGCGTGTTTCTTGACTACTTCTTTTCTCTTTTTATCTGTATTTCTACATCTATGTCCGTCTCTCTTGGTGTTTCTGTCCTCCCCCGGGGTTTATGTGAACCTCAGATGCCTTTGCAACACCTGCTTCTGCCACTGAGGCCTCTGCAGCAGCAGCTGAAGGTGGAGCTGCCGCTATGTCCACCCCAGCCACCAACGCAGGAGCTGGTGGGTGACTGAAATCTGTCTGTGTGTGTGTCTGTGAGGGAGTGTGTGTGTGTTTGAGTCAGTGGCATACATGTTTCCTAAGTGCCTAACACTGAATAAGTTCTGCTGCGTAAATCAAGAACAGCCTTACTTGCAATTATTTTATTAACGTCTTCTCAAAATCCTAAGTTAATTACTTTTTTTTTTTTTTTTTTTTTTTTTTAATTTTTAACAGTATCTTTTTCCATGTTATCTACATGGGGAGGATTCTCATTTTTTACCAGGGCCATTCAGCCTAAATTTTTTAGCACAATATCCTGCATGTAAACATCAAGTCTATACTTAGTTTGTTTAAGACCTTTTTACATGGTTGTTTTTATACAAGTCAGCTGGAAACATCAAAAATTCAGCCAAAGATAAAGGTTTCGAGAATTTGTGAAACTAACTTTAGCTTAATTAGCTACAGAAAATTGCTTGCTGCAACAAAATCTGCAGCTGCCGGCTTTTGTTTACCTGACTGAAATCAAAGACCCAGAGTTTCAAAAATTATTGAGCATTTAAAAAAACAATTACTGAGGAGTTTGCTCGTAAACTTTTGGAACGCAGCTAAGCTGGGCAGGTGTAGAAACAGTAACAATGGGTGTCTCGGTCAATGAAAAATTATTATTATTTTTTTTTTTTCTATTTTAGACACCCTTTTTGTGGATTATGTGCAAATTAAAATCTTGCAGAAGGAGAGACCAAGCGCATCAGTCTCTGATTTGAATTTCTCATCCGAGACAAAAACACTAACGGGTTATGGTCTGTGAATACTTGGATTTGCTGTGAACTGGACACCAGATAAACTTCAAAGTGGTGAAGCATTAGCAGCAAGGCAAGTGGTTCCTTTTCTATTGGGCTATAATGTAGTTGGTGTCTGTTAAACGTCTTAGAGAAGTAGCACATGGGGTGATCTACGCCCTGCTGGTTTTCCCGCAGAGGTACAGCACCTGCGCCACATGCACTCGTATCGACCGCGAGTTTATAAAAGGATGGTCAAAGTCAGGAGCATCGGGGACTACACAACAAAACTTTCACGGAATTAAAAGAAACTTGGCATGCGGAGGACCAAACAAACGGTTTCAGCAGACTGACCAGACTGGTCAGAGGCGCAACAACATCGGAAAACTTCCGACAGAAACTTCTATAATAACCGCACATGCCAAGAAAACGTCGTGAAGCTCTTTTTGTCTGTGGGACAGGAAAATCAACTACTGCCGCACCTTCGCGGCGACGGGACGCACCTGCCCTTGGCAAACTTTTTTTTTTTACCTAAATAGGTAACAGTTGCCTTGCCAAATTCATATTTGGCAATATTTGCAGTCAGCGAGTGTCGTTAAGGTAACATGGTGGCACCTGTGTAGGCCTCTACCAGTGCTACAAATACCAGCCTTGTTTCATTGTCTCTCTCTCAGGGCTCCACATCTCTTGGTTTGGTTCGGTTGACTTTATCTTTCACCTTCAAAACTTGCGTACATATTTCTCTCCCATCCATGCGTTACATTCACCACTGATGCTACTCATCTTCACAACTCACATTTCTGCTATAGTTTAACTTTGTTAACTTTAGATAAAACTCTCCACTGGCATTTCAACCTGTCTCATCTACCCTCCTCTTTGTCACAAGCATTAAGCCGGTTTGTGACAAGTGGGGGCTCGTCCGCTCGTCCGGTAGCCATTTGTAAAGAGTAAATTAATTTGAGTTTAACAGCCTTTTGTGGTGGCTTGGCCCGGATTAAATTAGTGTATTGCAAACCTCTTTGGCAGACAGTGGCAACTGTCTTGGTTTGTCTTGTAGGAGTGTATGTTGGTGAATTGTTTTGGATGACGATGTCAGTAGAACACATGATTTGTTGTTTGTTCACCATCTTTTTGAGGAGGGGAAATGTCAGGTTATGTTCCTCTTTAGGGTGATTTTTAGGAGAGTGTGGTAATTGGTCTCCTTTTTGTTGTTAGTTGTGTGTTTGTCTGTTTTTTTTTGTGTGTGTTATCTGTTCGAACAGAAGTACTTTTCCCCCGTTAGGCTTGGCAGCGGGTTCCCCTATGGGGCTTGTAGTGTTTCAATTAGGCGGCGGCGAAGGTGGGCGGAGCCATTGACTCGGGAGCACCTCCGTGGCTGAGAGGGTCGCTGGCTTTCTGGTTGGTTTATTCGCCTGGCTGGTTTGCCGTGCGTAATTACCCCCCATCACTAACTGCACGAAGACTAGGGTTGAGTTAGATAGCTAGCTCAATGGTTGTAGTTTGCATAGGTAAAGGGGAGGGTCTCTTGTTCACTTTTTACCCCAGGTTTGGTTTTCCCAAGTGTTCCATTCAAGGTTTGTGGAGAAGTATTTGCCTGCTTGGTTGTGAGGATGGCTCTACTTGTAGCTAGATGTGTTCAGAGTTGATGACCACGAGGCCTCGGGGCAGTAATCTCCATCGTATCTGGTTATATTCCATTGCCTGTTTCCCAGATTTGGTGACTTTGATTGGTATACTTTACTTTCTGTTGAAGTATAATGCGGATCCTAGAGACTGGTCAGATTCAGACAGTATCATGCTGTTGCAGTGAGTTTGTTTTTCACCTTCAAATAATGTGGCATGTATAAATTGGAAGTTTGGTCTGGTAACTTTGGTATAGACGTCACCACTCGTGTTTTGGGCTTTTGTGTGAGCTTGGTTGTAGCTTGGTTTCCTCATTGTGTCGCATCATGGCTAGAGAGCCGTTTGTTTAGAGGAACCTTTGGGTTAGCTACTTTGGTTTGATGCTCAGGTTTAATTCCAGATTTGTGTTTGGTTGTTGGAATTTGGTCCAAGCAGAGTGTGGCGATTGGGTTTACCAGCCACGTGTGGTGGTGGATACTTGTGATGAGCTTGGGTGCTCATTCTGGATCTACAGCTTGATAAGTACAAGGAAAGTTGGAAGTTGAACTTGATTTTGTTGACCATACTCACTTTTGTGTTTCTTCAAAGATCAGATCTGCAAGTTGAGGTGGGTATTGTTCCTGCAGCCGTACAACTTAACAGTCACTAGATCAAGGGTGCAGAGAATGCGCTATCCTTTGTGCAATACTTCTAAATCCCTATTGTTGACTGTTTCTGATTTCCATTCTCGTCTGATAATCTCTGCCTTTCATCCTCTTAATTTGCTTCTCTGGTACCAAGGTTGCTGAGGATGTAGGGATGGTGGGAGTCTCTGGATAATGGCAGCCCGGAAAGAGAACAGTATTACGTGTGGATCTTGGGTAACGTATAAACTATTTGATGAAGTTTGGGGCAATTTCGTAATGTTGTATTTGAGTGTCGGTGTTTATCCCGTTTGTTTTTTGAATGCGGTTCTGAGTCGGAGCCCGTTTTTATGGAGGGGTGTGTTACGACCGCTCCCTTTCTGTTTGCTGTGGCTCATGTGGCCTATTCCAGGGCTGCTACTGTTACTGTGGTAATCAAAGACAATGCTCTTTGTCTCTTGCCTTTTGAAGGAAAATTTTGATACTTTCTGTCAAGGAGAAACTTGCTTCTGGCAGTCCTCTGGTTTTATTTCCGGGTCAGTTGTGGTTTGTTCCTGAGGTGTGAAAGTGATCACTATTTGCTCCAGTTGTTTGTCATGGTTCTGGTTGAACTGAGACTGGGCCAGCCTGACAAACCTGAGTGTCTCCAAGTGAGTGAGGGAGTGACTGACTGACTAGCTGAGTAAGTGATGAAGTACACCATTGGTCAGCTGAGTGTCATGTGATTGAATTTTCAAATCAAAAGCTCTTGTTTCAAATTAAAATCCCTCTAGCCTTCCTTAACAGTCCAGCAATATATACTTTGCATCAGTGGTTCGTAACTTGTGGGTTGCAGGGTCATTTTGAGAGGGTCTTGAATGTGTGTGGGAATTTTTTTTTGGGGGGGGCGGGGGGTCTAACTTTTATTGTGAAGTCTACAGAACCTTTGCTGCTTTATTTTTATTTTCAAGGACATACATTTCTCGTGACGCCACGTGTGCAGTCACCAATTGCTGCCAGCGTTGTCATCTGAGCATTTGTAAACAGGTTTAGGATTTAATAATGATTAAAAATGATTTGACTCTTGAAAGATGATGAGCAGTCACTTGTTTGAAAGGCTTTGGTAATCCAACACAAGTTTTATTTTTTATTTAATTGTGTTGTTAGGCCTAGTTGCACATTTGTTTCACTTTTTGGGGGTTTATTTAATATTTTTAACAGTGACTTGAAGGCACTGTGTATTGCTGCACTATTTTTTGTAATATAAATTTGGGTGGCTAAAAAATTTGGGTTGTGACTTAATGACCAAGGAAAAACATGGGCCCTGAGGCTGGACCAGTTCAGAGCCACTGCACTAGGTTTTAGACAAGTGTTGTTTCATCACAGATGCTATTTTTAGACAGACAGAAGGAGTGTGTTGGAGCTCTGCATGTTTTCTCTCTCCAGTGGGAAATGTTTTTTTTAGGTACTTGGCTTTGTTCCAAACATCTTGGAGAACCTACCAGTTCCTGTGTGTCTCCCAGTTGTTTCTGTCTCTTTGTGTAACCTCAGACTGACTCAGTGATGTTGATGTATCAGTCAGACCCCTGATCTCAACATCTAAAATTGCCAAAAGAATTTCCTCTGCACTGTATGTCTAGTCTGTTTTGTATCAAAGTTATTGTCTAACACTCCCCTTCCTCTCCATGTGTTACATTTCTGTCTCACCCCAACCCCACTGCTTCCCCAAAGACCCCTTTGCTCCTTCGGATGGGAGCACCAACACAGCGTCTTCAGGTCTAGACCTTTTCGGCATGATGACGGTGGAGAATAATAACCCGGCCAGTTCGCTGGACGCCTGCTTTAGCTCTGTGGTGCCCTCCTCCTCCCCCTCTCCTTCCCCTTCACCGTGCTTCACCTCCTCAACCAGCACCATCATCACCACTGCAACCATTTCAGCTCCCATAGCCCCCAGCCCCGCCAGCCCTGAGACTGACCTTTTCAGTGGTAAACTTTAGAGATGTGTGTCACTGTCTTGTCATACTTCCTGGCTCACTGGTCTGATGCTGCTTGCCATCCTCTCTCTTCTCCTCCCCTCTTCTCACCCATATCACATTTTGCTCTTTGATTTTATCAGGCTAATGTGCACACGTTTGCAGCTTTGTGCATCATCACCATTATTAAGTATTTCAATATTCGTGTTTTGGGTGCGCATGTGTTCGTAGATATGTTTGACTCCATGCCAGACACAAGCTTCTCCAAAGCAGGCTCCACTCCCAGTGCTGACTTGTTTGCAGCAGGTACCCCTTTGCACTCTGTTTGCCATATTGTGTGCGCTCCTATTCTTCATATCCTGTCTTGCTGTGTCTGTTTTTGTCAGCCTTGTCTTTGGCTTTAATCAGCGAAGGAGAAAAGGAAATTAGATTTCTCTCTTATGGGTCTGCTAAAGGCTATCGAGCTGTCTGAAATGTTTACCAAACGACTCTCACCTCCTTTCCTATTCCAGCATGTACTGCGTGCACTGCAACTGAAATTGATACAAGGGCATTGTGCATTCAAATAAATCGCAGTGAAGAGCTTGTGTGTATTTGTGCGCATTTGGGGTCTAAACATCATCTCCACCTTGCCTTCTCCAGCGGATGTGTTCAGCTCCCCCGCCCCCATCCTCTCCACAGAACCCCCACCCAAAATTGACACAGGAGCCATCATGAACCTGTTTGGTGGTGGGTAACTCACAAGACTGCCTGAACTCACTCTGCCTCCCTTATTTATTGAAAACCCTTCACAGAAGAGAGGGGCGTAAAGTGGAACAGTATACAATTTAGTTCTGTTTTGTTTTATGTAGGCTACTCTTGTTATTCTTTGGCTGTCTTCTTTTGGGGTGGTTCATGGAGGCTTTATAACCCTCGTGTTGTCCTTGGGTCAAAATGACCCGCACCTGTGTTCAACCAAGTTCTATTTTATTTCTATATTTTTATATTTTTTTGGGGATCATTGTTCATCATTCTTTAAAGAAACCCTCACAGCCTTCTTGTCACCAATGATCCCAAAAAATATGAAAATAAAATAGAACTTGGTTGAACACAGCTGCGGGTCATTTTGACTCAAGGACAACACAAGGGTTAAGCAGATGCCTGAGATGAAGTTTAGTTGTGTGGAAACAGTATTTTTTTTTATGAACTGCAAGTAATGACTTCTTGTCTAAAGTCTATATTCAAAGTTGCAACAACGTGGATGGCACAAACATAACTATGAGCTATGAACATGTGTGAAAATGCACGTACAAGTACTGTGACTGTTACAAATGGAAAAAGGCATTAAGATGTGTGTGAGTGTGTGTGTATGCGTGTGTATGTGTGTTTAATTGTACTTACTCAAAAACAAAATGCTTGTGATTATGTAATCAGTTTCTTCTCTAACTCTCAACATTTTGTCTGGTATTACTAGCGTGAAGCCGAAGGCTGATTATTACCCTTCTTTGCCCTTATGCTGCGATGGAAACTGCTCAACCTACTTCCCCCTGGCACGGGATGCTTTGGTTTTTTTTTTTTTTGGTTGACCTACCAGAGTCCACAGGAGGAGATGGCCCAGCTGCTGCTGCTGCTCCCGCCGCCCCCGGTGCTGAGCTGATGTCAGGTAAATCCACAGATGTGTGGAGAGCCAACCTGCATGTGCACAAAGGAGAGCAGATCAACATGTTGCAGACAATCCTCTGAAATATTTCCATTTCACTGACTGTACTGGAGTCGTGGATGAATTGCTTAACAGGCATTATGGACACAGGTCAAAAGGCCCAAGAGGTCTGGGGGTCCCCTGGGAAATAGCCTGTGCTTGAAGTGACTGTTTTTAACATTCCTTCCAAACTTATGTATGTATGTCAGACTTTCCTTTATGAATTTTCTATAATATTTTCCATAATATAATATCTTTGGAGAGGAATATCAGGAATATTTTATATTTAGTGTGAAATAAATGCTGAAGTTCAGCTTCAAACAGCAGCTGCACCAGAGATTTCTGCTGCTCAAAGGCCGTTACCTCATAATTTGTCCATGACTGTAGCTTTTAATCACATAAGTTCTTGCATGATGCCGTGTCATTGTCTTTGTAACACCATTTCACTTCAGCACAAACTTCTGACATCTTCCTTTTATAATCGTTATGGCGGTGTTTGCCTGCAACACTGGTTGTTCCTTTATTTGTCAGTAACTGTTTCCATTAACTTTGGTAATGGTTAATGAAATAGTTTGCTGTAAGCTGTTTCACAATTTATTTATTTACCCAAATACACACTAAAAAAAACACACTTAATGTTCTTTGCACAGAAAACATAAAGTGTCATTTTTTGCTTGACTGCTCATGTTAACATCATCATTGGCTCGCTCCGTTTCAACATGACTATTGGGGTTATTCGTCTTCGGGGAATTCCTCCAATCTCTCCCAACTTTCACAGCCTTGCAACTGGTAACTGTGGTAACTGTTACCATGGCAACATGGACCCCTGCTCACCTGGTTCCTGGTCTCATATTATATAACTGATGGTCTGCAATACTACTGCTTTAAGGCTTAACTCTTTCTCTTCTCCTCTCTTTCTATCATTCATGCAATAACCTCAAACGGTCTCATCGTCGCCCACTCCTTTAAAACCTCACTGCATTTTCTTCTCCCTTCTCTCTGGCATCTGTGCTTTTTACTATCCTCTCTTTCTCTCTCCCTCGCTCTCTGTCTCCATCTGGCTCTTGGGCTGGCTCATTTCTTGCTTCCTGCCATTTGATTGGGTGAGTTTCCTTGCTCTTTAACACGCTAATTTCCGACAGTGCGCTGCATTGCAGTGGTGCACGGCACGCTCAGCTGCACTGTCCCTTCCACCACCAGATGCTTGATGGTTACAAAGAGTGTGTGAAGTAGGAGTGTTATTAGGTGCTTATTTAGCAGTTAACCCAGCTCCACACTAGCTGCAGTGTTTTGCCCTCATCAAAACTTCCGCAGCAATCACAAACATGCAATAAATGTACCTTCAAACACTGAAAATGTAGACTTCACCTTGTGTTTGATGTTATCATGGAAAGGTGCAGTACTGCCACACCATACGGTAACAAATTCAGGTTTATATTTATTCTACATACATACTTTAAGGATGTCAAGTTCTTATTTCCTATCTCCATTTTGTAAATGATCATGACAGATGTCTCCTGTAGAAAATGGGACTACATCCTATTTTGTAGTCTGCACAACAAATCCATTATCATGATCTAAATTCCCTGAAATTGGCCTTCTTACTATTTGCCAGTGATGATACCTTCTGTCTTATCTTAAATTAACCTGCTCTGCACAGTAGTTCACATTCCAACGCTTTCCTCTCCTTTTTGTTGTCATGGAGACATCCATTGGTTGTCATGGTAATCCATGTAAGGAGGCCTGCTGCTGAGTTGTGGTAGAGTGTGATGACAGCTTGCATCGATAGGTGCTAACATCTCCCTCCCTTTTCCATCCTGTCCTGTCTCCCCACCCCAACGCCCTTCCCCGCTGTAGTATTTGATGGTCTAGGGGATGTAATGAAGCCCACTGTGACCCCACAGGCGGGGGACATTGACACCTCCATGGCAAACATGGCAAGTAGTAAGTAGAGATTTAGATGAATATTTCTACATGATTAAAAAGGGATAGTTTGCTTTCTGGTGGAGAGTTTGATGAGATGATTGATACGTGTCTCACATTGATAAATATGAAGCTGTAGCCAGAAGCTCAATATAAAGACTTGAAACAGGGAAGACCCTGATTCTGTCAAATTATAAGTTTACCTTCCAGTAACTTCACAAATAAACACAATGATGGACAATAATTTATGCTGTAAAAAAAAAAACATAGGGGTAATGTCATTCTTCAAATATCACTGGGGGGTTATTTAGTCTAACTGATCAGAACCAAGAAATAGTTGGTAAAAAGCTCAAAACCTAAACATTACCAAATGGTAAATTGGCGTTTTATCATGTTAGTTTTTATCCAGATCAAACCAATGTGATAGACCGTCTTAATTAGGAACTTTAGATGTGCTGGTAGGCTGATTTTGTTTCCTTTGGACAGAGTCAGGGTCGCTTTTTTTCCTCTGTTCCCAGTCTTAATCAGGGGTGTAGTGCTATTTGTTAAAGTACTGGAGTTCACTTATGACATAAGAACACACGGACATGCACACTGTTAAGTTGCAGCTTGTTGTAGCCTCGATAATTTAGTCACTTTAATCTAATAAAGTCAACAATATAAAATAGTTGTAGTAGTTCTGGATTCCTCATTTAAAGTGTCATCTAGGGTGATTTTACTCACAACAAAACACGTTCCTGCAAATGTTTCACAATAAAACCATTGTTAAGAAATTAAAATGGAGAAAATGTAGCAGATCAAAAAGTTTAAAGTCGATGTCGTGATTTAATCAATACACCCGAAATGTCGATATCACAACTTGGACCATTCTCTTTGTTTTTATTGGCTCTCTTGCATGACATAAGGTTTTAGAAATGATTGGATTTTGAAGCACTACAAAATTTAAATCAATTTCAATCAGATGAAGAGAACTGTGAACATTTTATTTCCTAATTTGGAGGGGAAAAAAAGTGGCGCAGCATCATTCTGCCGCAATCTGACAACACTAAACCTCTGGTCTTCATGCTCAACTAACTGCAGCCAACATATATATACTGACCTACTCCTCTAATTCTCTGTATCTGTACTTACTGTATCTCCCCTATAAAATTGGCACAAATTGGCAATTTTGCATTTAAGTTTTTTTTTTAAATGCCAGTATTCATGAAACGTGTTATGCTAAGCTAATCACCGCCCACTTCTAGGTCTATCCTTGAAAAGACAACAGCTTTACTCAACCCTGTCATGTAACTTACAAATGAATTGCAGTAAATCTAATGTGTTCATGATAATGTAAATGAAAACAGTGATTTGCAGTACCTCGTTCTCTCTCTCTCCCTCTCTTAGATCTCACGATGGGAACCCCAGCAGCCCCTCAGGTAGCTCCCCCCAGTTGGGGTGCTCCCATGGTAAATGTTGTCTGTGTCTTGTAGCATGGAGTGGAGCGGCATGGCAGCGACAGCACAGGGCATACCTGTTGCAGCAATCACAAGCATTGCCTTCATCTGGCTCTCCAGGTTCCAGGTGTAAAACAGAAGGCTAGGAAAGTGAGAGGTGAAGCAGTGAGAAAACGTAGGAAAGAAGACACCGTATTCCAGTCAACCCACAGCAAGTACACAAAACACAAGACGCTGATGGATCTAAAAGTCTGCAATACTGCCCTGGACATAGAGCCAGGGGCAGGAATTCAGGCAGTTTTATCATGTTGTCTGGTTCAAAAGGTTTTTTGTATTTCTGGAATATCTACTGGAGAGTGATGAAGTGACAAATGAAACTGCCAAATTAAGAAGCTGTTGCCTGGAAACAGCTTCTTATTCTCTTATCTTTATATTTTCTTGCCTGAAAGAACTCTGATAGAGTCCAGGCAAGCTCCCCGGCTCTGCCCTTATAGCTGAAATCACTGCTTCATTGCCACATTTGCATTGTTGGCAACAACAAATTTGACACTTCCATCTGAAGGCTACGTGCAACAAGCTCTAAATCCTTGTGCATGTGAGAATAAAGAGCATAACCTCACAGGTGAGGTTAGGGTTTTGTGGTGGCGTGTCTTCACTTCTTGTGTGACAGCTTTTTTTTTTTTTTTTTTTGTCCAGCATTGCCGTGTCTTCAACATTACCTTTGTGTGTCAGTAGGAAATATTCATGTGTTTTGTACTTTTTGTTTTTTTTGCATTTGTTTTGCAGCATCGCTGTCTGTGTTATATGTAGTTTAGTAACATCCCACCTCCTCCTGTCCACCCCCTTCCCTCCACACCTTTAGAGCAGACCCATGGGTGTCGGTCCTTTTATGGGGACTCACCCCTGCTTCACCATGGTAAGACCAGCAGTCCAGTAATACCCAGTGTGGACATTACTGGATGTTCATGGACAATCCCCCCCCCCCGCCCCCCTTAAGTGGCCCTCGCACACCCATCGGATAGCACACATTTTGTCTTACTGTCTCTTTTTCCTTCCATCCGTCTCTGTTTAAGGCTGGGGCACCAGCGGCTGGAGCTCCCATGATGCCCATGGCGAGGCCAAGCTTCCCAGCCCCGGGAGTGACCTCTGGAGCACCGGTAATGCACTCATCCTTTATTGGATTAGAACACTTTAATGCACAAAAGTTACAGTTTCTCTCCAAAAGAAGTGCGAGTGCTAAACTACGATGTGTCTGCAGATGTCTCCTGGAGTGACCCAGAGCCCCAGAAAGCCTCCACCACCCAGGAATGCTCTGGATGACCTCAATATCAAGGACTTCATGTAGACTGACTGACCCATAAACCCCCAAGGTACACGTGCTGTCTCCGTACTGAACGTATGCTAAGATGACAGATGAATCATTACTGTAACCGACAGTACTATTTGCATTAATTGCTCTGATCAAGATGCACGATCGTGTACACTGTTGGGACGATTATTGAACTAAAATAGACAGCTGCAGACTAATGTTAAGAGTACAGCAGGCATGATGGTGCAAAATTCTTTGTTGGACCACACAACAACAAACACATGTGAGTCATGTTTCCTGCAGCAGTCATGCCACCTAACAGAGTTAAAGCGCCCTGAATGTGACATTAGTGCAGGGGTTTCCGGCCTTGAAGATAAATCTGAGGGCTCACAAAATTATTTAGAGGACTGATGTTTCTCAAATTTTAGCTACAGTTTTTTTTTCTTCTTACGAACAGACCAAGATCACAGGCAAATATCGGGAAACTCCAAAGTTTTTACCAATCAAAGTATATTTGTTGTTTGTATGTTCACTCAATTTGTGAAGGATCTGATCAGTGTCAGTTAGGCTCAAGATGAAAATGAAGGATAAAAGTCAATGGGTGTGGAGCTTACCAGACATCTGTGGCCTGGTTCTGCTGTCTGCCTGAGGCTAACAGCTTGGCTACATGAGCTGCTTCTAGCATAACGCATCCAATCATTGACCAAAGTGGCATTGGTCGGATTATATGGTGGATCATATAGGTGGCAGGTTTTTAATTTAAAAAAAAAAAAGAAGAGGAAGTGTATGTGCTGCAGTGCACCTGTAATGAAATACAGTTTTGTAAACTGTAAACATTTAAATCGCTCGACTCCTCAGGAATGTGATTTAAAGGAAGATATAACACGTTTTGTGATTGTATCCCTGTGAATTTTTCTAATGTTTTTTCTCATCTGAGAAAATAAATATTGGTACGAGTTAAGGAACTCTGGCTTGATTTGAAATGTCTTTTTCTCCTAACTAACTAACAAACTACTAATTTAACACGTGCTTAATGACGATGAATTTTCTTTCCCTCCTTTGCAGGTTTGTCATTGTGTCTGGAACTCTGTGGATGTGGATGTGGATGTCTGACACCCCCCCCCAACCCCCTTCAGCCAACCAGCCATGAACTCTTCGAACTTTACCCTCTGACTCCCTACCAGCCGCGACCCCTAAAAAAAAAAACCCTGCCTTCCTTATCTAATGTTGTAGCACAACTGTGAATGTGAACCCTAGATACAGAAAAACTGAATTCCGTTTACGTGTGTGTGGGTGTGCGTGTAATTCAGTGTTAACCTTTACTTAATATACTACGCAAAAATGAACAAAAAAAAATAAATAAATGTGTATTTAGATTCATTCTGGATTTTTGGCGTATCAGCTGACTTGAAATGGTGGATATATGTTGGTTTCTTTGCGCATCTCCCAGACGAGGACTGTGTCGTTAAATGTGGACTGTGTTCGGTGTATCTTCACTGGCCAACACCCCTCTCTCGCTCTCTCTCTAACCCCCACCCCCCACCCCCTACCCCCCCACACTCCCAATTGTCCAAACTAATACTGAGCTATGTTTAATGTCATTCAAGACTTGGTTGTACCTATATCTGCTTGGCCATCCATCCTCCCACCTGTCTACTTCAAGTTTTTGGAGGACAATTCTTACTCCAAATGTACTTTAACACAACTTGCACTGGAAATCTGGACTTATCATCGAGCACATCAAACTGTGTTCGGTTTTGTTTTTACTTTGTTTTTTTTTAGGGATTGTATAAAACATGCAAAGAAAATTGTGAACTGTGTTCAAATTGACATATGCATTTTAGACTATTTTAAATGATAGATTATACATATTTTTCTTTAATCTTGAGTTTTATTTTGAGTGAAAAAGTATCATATATTTTTAGTTACATTAAATTATATAGTTGAAAAAAAAAAAGAAGACAAGTAGGCAAAAGAAGTTTCCCACTTTCTTTGTTCAAACTTCTCAATCTGTAATAAGAGACAGTATTGAGTGGCAATGTTGCCCGGAGTGCAGAGTGTGTACTGTTGTGCCCCCTGCTGGTGTGGAGTGATAATGCATCGTAGCGTGCAACACAGGTCAATCTGGGAGGCATTCTAATACTCTCAAAGAGCTCCTTTCCTTGTCTCGGCCTCCACGCATGTTAAGGTGGAAATCAAAGAGACTATAGGAAGCAGTTGTGTAAGTGATTGGGAAGGGGCCTCAGCTCTTTTTGGGTCAATTGTGATGCAGCAGTGGTTGGTATATTTGTTCACATGCTGCCACTGAAGTCTTAGGGACTCGCTGTAAAGCCCTCAAGTATACGCTGGATGTTCTGTGTGTTGTTTATTTCCAAAAAGTGACTGTATCTTAATCCATTGTGGAATTAACAAAGTGTTGAAAGAAAAATAAAGATGAGTATGACACATAAAAATAACAAGAATGTGGATAAATACTGATTGCTAAGTATTCATTTAAAGGCTGTGGTTCGTTTTATTTTTTTATTTTTTTGGTTATTATGGATGGCATCTTCCTCCCTCCCTCAACCCCACCTGCATGTGAGTCTAAATGAGATGCAATAAAAGACAAATACACTGATCCAAATGACCCTCGTGGCTCATCACTTATCTCTGCTCTGGTTTTTGTCAGCATGGGTTTTAAATTTTCATACTTTTTTATTTGTTGTCACCAAAAATGACTCAGGTTTTCTGTTTTTGAAGAAGAAGAACAAGAAAATATGCATTAAAAACCTCCTAAAAGCTATTAAGAAACAAAATTACAATATAAACATTATATTATTAAGCATCAAGAAATGCATGTACATGCTGCATAGACCCAATATTCCTTTTAACATGTAGTGGAACTACAACCAACTTCTCTAAATGACCGGATAGGCTGAACAGACCACGGCTCCTGAGCCGGGGACGACTGCAGAACCCTTGGTTTTAAGCTTGGCCTCACAGACTGAGGTGTATAAAGCTGCTCAGAGTTTTGCTCTTTTTATTTGTGTAAATCTTTTTTTTAATGATAGAAATTCAAAGTTCAAAATAATTGCATATTCTCATTAGTTTGAATCTTCCTAATGTTTGTAATTTTCCAATTTATATGAATCATAGAAACAATAAGCTGTAAAATGCAAGATTCTAGGGAGTTTGAAGGACAATAAGAAAACAGAGAAATTAAAGTCATTTGAAATACATAAAGTTGCTAGTACCCTTTAAAAGGAGCACTCCACCAATTTTGCACATCAGATGTCAGGTGTTTTGTGGACTACATATGGAAGAGAATTGTGTAAAGTTATAAGGGTTTTTTTCTGAAGGTATGACCATATTTGTAGCCCGCTCCTCATTTCTGCTTAAGGTTAGATACTTGAGAAAACCTCGGCTGCTATCAGAATAATTTACCACAATCTCCAACCAAACTATGGGTGGTTAAGTTGCATTATGGTTAATATGGCATCATGTTAAATTGGCAGAGTATTCTATTAAGTCAAATGTTTTATTGGAATCTGCATTGTTATGACATACAAATTCTTTTATAGGAAATCCACAGATACGTATCATAAAATTACATCCTTCTGGAAGTGACTTACAATTAATATACAACATAGACTATACAAGTGTTGTCATTGTAACTATAGGGGAAACAAGCTTTCTTCTTGCATGCCGTAATATAAGAACATATAATGTTGAATAGGATGAATAATAGGTAGTCTTCACGGGGTGCAGTTTGGAGACGTTCTATTGGCTGTTCCAGTGCTTGAGGAATGATGGCTGGGTTCTTATTTTACATTACACTAATCCTAAAATGTACTTTTGTATACAAACCTAAATCCTATTTTTTTACCAAGAATTTGGTGAGTCAACGGTGAAGACCATTCCTTTGTAGTTTTCACATGGTGCCCCCGGTCTTTGAGTCTCTTAGAACAACAGATCTTTTCCTCTTGCAGATCCATTGTTCTACAAGTTCACACTTCTTTACAAAGACTTGGATCTCCGCGGATCCAGTGGCAGATCTGGGCATATTTGGAAGGGGTGATCCTCACTGCGACATTAAAGTCCTGCTGTTCACCTCCCTCCACCTCCACCCACTGATGGCCTGAGAACACCCCAATCACCCTCCTCTGCCACTTCCCCTTTCTGCCTTCATGTCCCGCTTCCTGTTTCAGACGAATGTAAACACCTGCACCTGTCGCACCGGGCTGCGCATCGCAGTGCTGATACATCAAGTTGTCAGACTCCTTTGCGACCGAGCAAAAACGATAGACCACCTTCTCATCTCCACTGCCGTCCAGCAGGTGTTTGTCAGCGTCATAGCCTGAGAAGTGGATCCGTGCCAGGGGTGCAGCCGAGGGTGCCACCCCGAGCTCCATGTGCTTCTGCTTGATGGGTCGTTTCAGCTCCAGAAGGGCGTAATCATAGTCGGGGGACACAGGATTGGTGGAGCTCTTGGTGAGGATCCACCCTTGAGGGATTTTGGTTTGTTTGACTCGAGTCCAACGAAAGACAGGTTTCTTTCTGAGTGCAGAACTACGTCGTATACGATTGAGGCTTTTTTGTTTCCCTCCGCCTCTTCTCTCAAACTCCTTGTTTCCACCATCAGCTGCTCCCCCCTGACCATCTTTTCTTCCTCTGCGCCTCCTACCTTCACCTTCCTTTCTTCCTCTCGCTACATCCACTTCGATATTATTCTTCTCTTCACCTTCCTCCATAAGCTGCACCTCTCCTCTCTCCTCATTTGTGTCGCCCTCTCCTTTCCTGCCACCCCTTCGTCGCCCTCCTCTCCTGCTTCCCCTCCTGCTTTTGCTCTTGAGCTGTAACACCCCTACTCGAAGGCTTCTGGCACTCTCTCGGTAGTCCCTACCATCATGGATGCAGTGTGCTGCTGTTAACACGTGTTTTGGCGATACCAGGACTCCAGAGCAACCTGATGAGAGGCGGACTGCAGTGGAGAACGGATAATTGGTGATGAAATGGGAGTCTGAGATCACAAAGCGTCCATCTGCTCCGTAAACCTGCCGCTTCCTGCGGGTACGAACCGACGAGTGTGCCGGTGTCCCTGTAGACGTCTTGTTTAAACCCTGCAAACTGATATCTGTATGCGTGCGAGTGCCATTTTCATACATTGTCTCATATCCCAGCATCCTCTCCTGCTCAGTCCGGTCCAGCGGTGGTATGCTGCTTTGACACTCTATTCCGCAAAGCATCTTTGTCCCTTGTCTCTCTTCATTCTCCTCCTGTCCTCTGTACAAAGGTGCGTCTAAAAGTGCTGTGTGTGTGTCCAGCAGCTGCGGGAGGCTCTGTCTGGTCCACGTGTACGTCTCGCTGCTCTCATTGTTGCCTAAAACACCAGAAACTGTCGGCACGGCTGCACAGAGCAGCGCGAACATTAAGTGTTTGAGGCCCATCCCACTGAAAATAAAAAAGAGAAAAAAAGAAATTGTGAGGTGTCGGCAAAAAACCTCTCTCTCTTAAGTTTAGTTCAGAAACAATCAACCAGCAGATGGCGCAAAACCTTAATTTTGAAACAATAAATAAGTGAGCAGCAAAATGTTGTCTGTAATACTTTACTGTAAATTGGTCCTTCTGCAACTGAATAGGCTCTCGTTCAAAATTCAAGACATATCATCATTACTGCGTGCAATACCTTTTGTTAATTGCCATTTAACAACACAAAGAACATTTTGGCATCACTATACTATAATAATATGTAACATCTGATCAAATTCTAGTTATAAAGCTTTAAAAAAATGTCTGAAATGTAAGAGAATTGAGATTGTGGCACAGGTCATGAGAAAATTCAGATTGTAAATATTATGAGGAAAAGAACTGACGTTTTATTTGTTATTCAGTGCCTAAATAAAACTGTCACTTGAAAAAGAGATGCAATAAATATAAAATATAAAACGTTCCTACCTGCAAGCATTCAAAACACACCTCTAAAACTTCCAGTAAATGTTCTTCTTCTCATTAATAAAAGGGAAATGTTCTCTCTCTATCCAAACGACTTCCAGCAGACTGGTTCCATCGTTTCCTGGGCTAAAAAAAAAACCGGAGGCGTAAGGAGAGGTGGCGTGCAAGGTCCTCACAGAGATCCACATCCCACTCTGATGTAGACTGTTTTGTTTTTTTCCCCCTGTAGACAGACAGGAGGGGGAGCCAGCCAAGGAGCATGAATGAATTTTTTTCATCATGTGATGGCATTACGTTTCAGTTAAAAAACGGAGCCACGTGGAGACATTTTAAGTTAGTTTTCGTAAATATATATATATTTTTTTTTACCACGAAGGAAATACGCACAGAACCGTGATGCTTTCAAGTGAAAATAAATTAATTTAGATGTGAGGATATTTACAAAGAGTTCTGCTTTTGAGCGCGTGTTTATTCGACGGAGATTCAATTTATGTCACGTGACGTTTGAAGTGGGGTCCACACTCACGTCACGCATGCACGACTGCAGGGCAGATCTGAGGAATCTGTATTTTTTTTTTTTTACCCCTGTCGGTTTATTTAGACAACTGGCCCGCTGCTTGGTGCAACAAGATTTCATTCTGTGCAGGAGCTCCTCCTGGGTCCCTGATTGGATGCTGCGACTCCAACACAAACACACAGTTTTACTGACAGACTACCGGATGTGTGAGCCTTTGCAAGGATGGCAGGATTTAGGGTTGTTATGAAGCATGGTTTTTGTGTGTTTGTTTAAATCACCTTAAAGATGTTACTGAACAGCAGTTGACCAAATAATCTCACCACAAGGTCCTGTAGTGACTGCTCTAGAGTTTTCAGTCTTACATGATCAGTAGGTGGAGATGTCAGTGATCACAATCGTGTTTCTATGGGGTCAAGAATGAAAATTGAAATCTCAACTATTCCAACAAAATTTAATGATTGCTTATTAAAAATAAATAAATAAAAAGGGACATTATGAAACACTGGCTGCACATCCTTGTATGAAAATGAGTGCTCGGGTATTTATTAATACTGCCATGTAGGTGTGGTGATACGCTCCATTTGCAGTAAACAGAATATATCGACACACTGAAGTGCATCAGGTTATGTTGCCATGCAAATCCTGCTGAAACAAAAGATGTTTATGTAGGATTTCAGTTCATTTGCATGAACATACATTATTTTGTCATTCGCTCCTCTTTGGCTGCATTAAAAGCGGAACATCTTTTTTCCTCTTACTGGCTGCACTCCTTCACCATCATCACTTGCTCAATGCACAACATTGCCGGGCAGCTCGCAGCATGGAACAACTCAACTCCACTGTGGTCCCTTTCAACATCTCCTCCACTCCTGGGCCTTCTCCTCATCTCTCCTCGGACTCCCGTGGTGTGGCCCCTGCGATTTTGATGTGCCTCTGCTTCCTGCTGGGATTTCCTGGAAACATCGCCGTGGTTATTGTCAAACCTAACTGGCAGCACCTGTCCAGTGTGAGCCAGAGTTTGATGCTGAATCTGGCAATATCAGACCTGTTCAGCCTGCTGACTCTTCCGCTGTGGATTTACTCTTTACTCTACAACTGGCCCTTCAGCCTGGTGGCCTGCAAGCTCCTGGTGTACCTGGTGAACGGAAGCGTTTATGGCAGCCTGCTGACTGTGACGGTGCTGAGCGTCCAGCGTTACCTGCTGTTGGTGCACCTGCACAATTGTTTCCTTATAGGAATAAGGAAGCTGCTGGCTCTGCTCTGGCTGGCTTCACTGATCCTGGCCACCCCTGTTCTAGTGACTCAACAGCTCATCACAGATCGGCGCTGGGTACGCTGCAAAAGTCAGTACTCTTCGGAGGCCTCCTGGATAGTCATGCTACTGATACAGTGTCTAATGGGATTCGTCTCACTTTCCGTCATGGCATTTGCATACATCCGCCTCCATAGAAAGGTGAACCAGGGAGCCTTTTTCAACAATCCACAGACAACCAGACTGGTTACCAGCATCATCGTGGCCCATTTTGTCCTGTGGGTGCCGTATCATATCATTAATGTGCTGGGGGTGGCCGCTATTTCTCTCAAGAAAAAGG
Organism: Brachyistius frenatus; assembly: GCF_029030835.1. Lineage (NCBI taxonomy): Eukaryota > Metazoa > Chordata > Actinopteri > Embiotocidae > Brachyistius > Brachyistius frenatus. The sequence goes on from NW_027210729.1 coordinate 68,024, forward strand.
GCCTGTTGAACTTTTGTATGAAAAGCTGGAAGATTGTTACACCACTAATATTTGTTAATAGCAGCCTTAATCCCCTCCTGTATGCGTTTGCGTCTCGCAGCTGCACCGTATGCAAAAAACCACAAAAGTTAAACAGAGAAGCCTCAAATTCCCCAAAGCCTGTCTTTCAGGTAGCAGACATCGGGACACATGCAGGACCTCAACAAGCACAGCACTCAGAGAAATAAGTTTTGCCCTCATCAAACTGTCTCGCGGATCTCATCTCCTTTGCTGAGACACACAGGGTGTAGTACGCTCTATTTATCACTCCAAGCTGGGGATGATTTGTGGTTTAATGAAGTTTGAGGTTGAGCAACATCTCCTTTCAAACCAGCTCTGTGCTGCTAACAACTGGTCCTCAGCCAGAGTTAGACAAATAAAAGTTTGTTGAAAATGATCCAGGTAAACAATCAAGAGATTCAAACTAATGTTGATTTTAAATTGAATTGAATTTTGGTTACATATTTTGCTTAACTCAGGTTATAATATAATTTCCATAAATATTTTTTTTCTGCAACATATAGTTTTTTTTTTTTTATGTTGACTGAGAAATAATGCAAATGTTTTTCACTCATAAAATGAATTGTCTGTCTGCAACTAAGCCTTTATGGGAGAGATCCGGGTCAGAGGAAAGGACAATTAATGAAAAGATTGAATAAATGTTTGCATTGGAGCCCATCCAGTGTCAGGAATGACCATCTATCTCCATTGTTTAACAGCAGACAGACAAGATGAAGGATAAAGAGACAGGGAGAGTTTGCTGCACTGAAGCAGATATGTTAACTCACGCATTGATCCATTCCTCAACACTGTTCCCTTGTGTGTACAGATTTCCAGGCAGATCTTTTCAGAATTCAGAAAATGTCTCATTACTACGAATTATATTTTTATATTACTAATGTATGCACTATGAATAAGCTGCATTTCCTTGTAGCAGCTGTCATGTTTTTTGGGGAGTCTGAGCTTTAACAATGTACAACATATTATGTTCTACGAAATCTTACTCTATAAAGTAATTTACTGTTGCTGTCAACAACAAAAAAAAAGAATAACATTATTCCCTTCAATATGTCAACTATTCATTTAACATAGTACATGACATTACACCTGATAATTACTCACTTTGTCACCTCTCTTTTTGTGTGTCTGTGTGTGTGCTCACATTACATTGGTCCGGGTGATGTTTTCAAATGATATAGGCCTATGTAAAGTGCACCAGAAGAAGTGAAAGTATAGAGATAACTTCCAGGGAACTTCCTTGTTATTGTTAAAGGTTTCACTTAATTTTCTTAACAAACTCTGTGACTATACTTATTCGCTGTACACATAATTTTCAATAAAACCCTCTATTGTTCCTCCACTGATGTGTCTCATTTTTGGTTCATCCATGTTGAAATCTTCTCTTTTTTTTGTATGCTCCGTGCAGCTTTCACTTCTTGTGTTTTCTTTTCATTAACTTGCAGAGGGACTGGAACCGACACCAGCGCTGATATTCTTGGTGAACCAGAAGATCCAGGGGGTCTTCCTCTGTGTGTGTGGCTGAGAATCGGGGCTCTGTCCTGGGGTAACTCTGTGGATCTTGCCCTCAGAACCAGAGGTAATGTAATCATTTATGTTCTCTCCTCAGGCTTTGTGGACAGCAGTCTGGATCAACTTGTAACCTTTTCTGTACTGAACTGTGTCTAGACACCACTGTTAGTAAAACGAATCCACCCAAAAAGGGTCAGGACTACTGCAGGAGAGCGCGTGTGTGTGTGTGTGTGTGTGTGTGTGTGTGTGCGTGCGTGCGTGCGTGCGTGCGTGCGTGTGCTGTTTGTGACTCAGTAATTCCCCCAGCTGTTCCTTTGGGCCCAGGCAGGGTTTTCTCTGGCCTCTTCTCTAAAAAGAAAGAATCCCTTTCCCATGCAAGGATGACTTCTCCTCTACATTCTCTGTATGTACTCCAGCCAAGACTCTCACTTACAATTTTTATGATGTGCAACACACAGTTTTGGTCGTCAAAATGGGGTTATTTTGACCCTTGGCAGAAAATAATCTGAAGTTGAAAACAATGAGGCACATTAAAGAGTATCTGCATGATCAAAGTCTTCTGTTGTGTTTGTGTTTAAGAATACTGAAGGAAAATCAAATGGTCTGTAGGTGATTTTTTTTTTTTTTTAACCATCATCTCTTAATGCATCAGATGAAGCTTGGTGGAAGGATGTGTTCAGCTACGTAAAGCATTAATTATGGTATAATTATAATCATGATGCCCATAAATCAGAGAGCATTCTGTGTAAATAACATTTTAGTCACGAGAAAACAATCCAACTCACTGATGAATCCATCTAATCAGGGAGCGCTTACAAAAATAACACAAAGCTTGTTCCCATTTTTCCTAAACAGTCTGATAAATGACATTTCAGGAAATTTGCTTATTTGCTTTCTTCCTGGGAGTTGGAGAGAGAGAAGACAATATATCTCTATTATGTCTGCACAGCAAATACTGAAGAGAGGAAGACAGCAGCTGGTTAGCTTCACTTAGCTGGTATGGAAGAAGGAAACAGCAAGCTTTGCTCTTTCTAAAAGCAACAGAATTCACTTACAAGTACATCAAAAGCTTACCAACCATCTTGGGTGGTAAATATGAAGCTCCTGTGAGTTGTTAACTAGCTAGTTTAACTAAAGGCAAAGACTGGAAACAGCTCACAGGGACAACACCAGGCCCAGATATAATCCTGCAGGGTAGAAAAAAGATGAAACGTGTGCATTAGTGACCTTTAAAGGGGCTGACAAGACATATTTTGCCACCTGGCATGGAGTGTCCCCTCTCTGTTTTCAGTCTTTATGCAAAGCTAAATTAACTCACTGTTGCATGAGAGAATTATCCATTTCTTCTCGGTAAGAAACATGCATTTGCCAACATAATTCATTGAAGTAAAGATGTCAATTTGGAACTTTCAACATCAGAATTACGAGGTGCGACTGTTCAAGCACAGTAAGCAAATGGCCCAGGGGGAGGCAATATCTTAGTATTCAAAATTATGCCGCTTGGTCAATATCAGCCCCTGAGTTTTGTGACCACTGTTATGGGTACATTAGGGATTTTACCATGGACCTGAAAGCAGCTGAAGATGCACATCAAATTTAGTGTCAAATTTGGGAAATTGGCCGTTAAGACCCTTGAAATGCTTCAGAAAGCCTACGTCACTGAAACAATGAAGTGAGCGAAGTGTTTTGAGTGGCAGAACGTCACTATCTAAGACCGAAGAAAGCGAGTCAGAACAGGAGCGCAGCAGAGAGCACGCTGGTACTTTTCTTTGACATTTGCAGGGTTGTGCACTGTGATTTCGTCCGCCAGGGGCAGACTGTCAACGCCGAGCTCTAATGTGACGTTATGAGGCGTCTGATGGGAAAAGTTTCAGAGCAAACAACTTGAACTGTGGCAAGATGGTAATTGGGTTCTCCAACATGACATCGTGACAGCTCACAATCTGTTAAAAATGCACAAGTTTCTTGTCCACAACAACACAACAACACAACTATTGCTCCCAAATCATCCTTATATGCCATAGGCAGCAACTTCTTTATGTTCACCAAAATGAAATCCAAGCTGAGGAGTCCACGAGATCCAGCGTGATTTGCAAGTGGTTCTTTATTGCTCCAAACGAGGGAACTACTTTTAAGGGGATGACGGACAGATGCAAATCAGATACGGTGTTCGGTTGGAATAGGTTCAATCTGAAATTTTTTAATCACACCTGATATAAACTACAGTCAACCTGAAATGAAATATATATATATATATATATCTTTGTAGAATATAATTTGATTACTGAAAATGTGGGAACTATGGAGAGGAAATAAGGTTATTGTGGCATGACATCATGAGAAATCTGTTGGATCTTTTGAGGACTAGAGATAACAGTAGTATTAGTGCCCTGGGACTGTAGATGACTCATTCTTGCTTGCTCATTCCTCACTTCTCACGCATCTAGAATTAACTGCCCTTTCCCCTCTCCTCATCCAGCAATTACTAATCGTCCCTGTGCTGTGCTGCCCTTTAACTCCTTTTTCTTTCAGAACTCCTTCCTTTCCATATATTGTTTCTCCAGTCTCCACAAAACAAAAACAAGACAACCCCGTCTCCTGACAAGAAACTGGCCACAGCTGGTAGTATTCAGAGAGAAGCCAGGCGCAGACAGAGGAATGAGTGAGGAGATAGCAAGGAGGTGAAAAGGAGGTGGTTTACGTTGGCTTACTAGATCTCTGTCTCTGTGAGCTTTTCTAATTCTCATCCAACCATAATTCTTACTTTTAGACGGGTTCTGCAGTTAAATGGAAATTCTCCCCACAGCACCAATCAAAGTAGAATATTAAGGTTTAGTGTGACCTGCTGGGTTGGGGATCGTAATATTTTGATATTAGCATTTAGCTTATAATTTCAAATTTATTTTCAAAAGCTTGTTTTAGGGGAAAAGTTCGTGGGATTAAATGAATAGAAAGATTTCTTGAGGTGACTGTTAAATGGTTAATTAATCATGTGCATACATGTGGCAGGGTGAGTCATTTTATATGGACAAAACATTCCAATTGATTTGCAAGTGCATGCGCTGAAAGCTATAATTATGCCATAACATGCCGACCTTAATGCATCATAAAACTGGATGAGGGACAATATATCTACATTTTGTTATTATAAAACGACTGTTGCTCTGATAGCTTCTGAAATAACTAGGAGGGAGTGATGGTGGATATTTGGCTTTTTCTTTTAGGGGTATACAGGATGTAAAGTCACGTGACCAGTACATATCTCTGCTGACTGACATGGTGAACATGGCAAATAAACACATAATGCGCGCATGTGTTGAAGCGCTCATCAGTGCAGCAGGTGGTGGCCTCAAGCAGGTGCCAAAGTAATGGTGACATGAAATGAAAATGGACACGTATGCAACAACAGTGTTCTTCACAATACGTGCTAACAGACAGAATGCACACAGACATGAATTTTCCCACACAAAATTTGGAGATGATTTATAGTCTTATGTTGGCTGACAATAAGAAACTAATTACTGCCTCACAGCTGTAGGTCTCTGCCAAGACGTCAGATTGCGGTGTGCATCCGTGTCTGTCCCGACTCATATAATGTACAGCATGTAATGAGGACTTTGAAGGAAACCTTGTACGTTCTCACATGCTTGGCCAATGACGTTGATGCTGACGGAGCACAAAGTTGTTGCTTTGACAGTAGACAGTTGCTGAAGTATGGCAACAAGCAGTTCACGACGAATGCCCAGATGGTGTACTTATAATGGTAAAAAACTGAGTGTGGAACGCTGGACACTTCTCACCCTCTTCCGCTATGTAGCCACGGTGGCTACGTAGAGTTAGGGAGAAACCACAAACCTATTTTCTAGCTACGACGGCCGAGGGATCTGCAGCTGTTGCCGAACACTACACAATACCAATGGAAGTTGTGCACGTCAGCACAAACATTTTCTTTTTCACTAGCATTATACTGCTGTCAAATAGGCCGTCAGTATTTTTTATTGTGTGCATGAAACAGGGGACACAAAAGCATGTTTTTTTAAAAGGTAAACTAAGCAAACTAATCCAGCAGATATGTTGGCAGGTGATTTATTCAAGCGCCATGGTTATATCCGGTAACTGCAGAACAGATATGTGTGATTTAAGACAACATGTCGAAACTACAAACGTGGATGCTTCACACACATCGTCAACCTCTCAGCACAGAAGATGGATACAATCAGTACAGTTTCAAGGTGGACACCCAAGATTGGTGTCACCAATTCAGTGTCTAACCCAGTGTGAAATATCATCGCAATCTCATCTCCTGTTCCTTAGCATATACATTCTTAAGTTATGGCCACAAATATGTTTTGTTAGGTCACAGTGACCTTTGATTATTAACCGCCAAATTTTCTTTAAGTCCAAGAGGATGTTTGTTCCAAATTTGAGGAAAACTCCTCAAGGCATTCCTAAGATAACGAGTTCACAAGAAGCAATTATCAAATATGATCAATATCTGCTGGGAGAGATTAAGCTGGGAGTAACCCAGAATTCATGCCAAACTTAACAGCTCACGTCTTTGTTTGAGAAATCAAATTGATCATTTGATCCAGAAGAATTTTGGAAAGGCAGGTTTAGCAAATAAAATTACAATTAATTGTGATTAGTCTGTAGTTTGTTTTTCCACTTCAGTGTAGTGATGTTGATTTGTTTAACTTATGGATGGCTGATAGAAAGAAAATTTAAAAAAATCTTGGCTGGAAACAGTTTACGATAATACTGATTTCCAGAAACTCTTGTTATGAAGTCTGGTATTTCTCAAACATCACTGATCACAAACTTCTGCTTCAGCTTACCGATTAATATATAACAGAGAATTTCCCACAGAAGCCTATGGATGTCGTCATGGACAAAATTTCAGAGATAAACAAATTACCTGCAACTCTGAAGAGACTGAAGAACATTAACTGCAGTTACTGGTCCCGCTGACCTGCCCACTGCTTTTTGTTTGTTTCTTTTATCTCTCTGCTCTCCCCTCACCCCAGCCGCTCACCTCTGAGTCTGCTTCTGTTGGAGGTTTTTTCCAGTTAAATGGGAGTTTTTCCTCTTCACTGCCAGTCATGTGGGACATTTTTATTTGCTGTAAGATCTCAACCCAAAGGGCCCTGAGATGATTTATGTTGTGATTCGCTGCAGTAAAGATAAAACTGAATTGAACACTGGTCCAATGGATAACTTGAGCTCACTGTTTCCAATGCTGTCTCAGTGGAGGCCAAAGGGAGAGCTGTTCTGTAAAAATAGGTGTTTTATTTTCTTGGCTCGGCAGCACAAATATGTACTGATGACTAAACTGTCTTTTTTTTTTTTTAGGCAGATACTGTAAACCCTTTACCACTTCTATTTAACAAAGAGTTATAGATGTTTCAAGTCAAATGTAAGCAACACAATATGAAAAGAACATCTGACTTGTAATCATAACGTAATTATATTGTAATTAAAAGCAGTGGGTCTTTCAAATGGGGTTTGATAAAGGGCATCCCAACTCTGGTAAATGTATTTGTAAGTTTTTGGGCTTGCTAATCACTATAGTCTATGCCAAGTGCTCTAATAAAAATACCTATCATTGCAGCTGCTTAATGCATTATTGTGTGTTGTGTTGTATTTAACCAATATTCAGGGGCAGTAGGAGGTTTTAATAAACCTGAAGTTTTTAGAATGGCAGGTTATTTTACTGGTGTAGCTTTCAACTCGTTCCAAGAACTAACAACTTAAAAAGTCCAATTCATTTCTTGCAACTGCAGCACATCAGAGGGATATAAACTTGGTTGACCAACACATCCTCACAAACTGACTCCCAAAACAATATATATGCACACCATATGCACACTCAAGCGCCCTCTATCAGACCAATGCGTCCTCACAGCTAAACAACAGAAAACGTAATTTGACCGTTGGAGAGTACCTGCAACAACAGGTGTAACAGACCGTCGCCAACATGGTAACAACGACCAACGTGGTTAGCGTTGTGAAACGGTCAGTTTGGTTAGGTTTAGGCACCACGTCTTCTTGGTTAGGTTTAGGAAAAGATCGTAATTTGGTTCAAAAGAATTATGTTAGTTACGCAAGTTGCATCACATATGTGGCGTACTTTAAATACATTACACAAATTAAATTAAGTCAGCTATGAATTTTGGTTTCATACAGGACACAAACAAAGATCTCCTAGGTGAAAGTGCTGAGTTTGATACATCCAACCTCGTTGGATGAAATGAGGTTCCCTTACCTTACCTGACTTTCTCCATCGCTACTGTCATAATCACTACGGCCGCTAGAGGTCACAATAAACATAAATATGGGTTGTTTTAACACCCTTCAACAATGGAGCAATGTTGTCATGTTCAACGTGAGGACGGGTTGCTGGGAAACATGACAATAAAGTTATGATCATCTTTATCTAATTATGTTTCCAACCGGAAGTCACACAAGCACATAGTGACACATCTTTATGTGTAACCAAAAAAAAAAAAAGCCAAGTAGCCTTTGTAAAGAGTAATGTAAATTACATTACTTGTGTGTTCTGTTCGTAAATTTAAAAAAAATGGGAAAATCTCTAAAGGCTGCACGGATTTCGGAAACAGTGCAGCTGCAGTGAGACACTGAAACTTGCTCTATTATATCAAGTTTTTTACGTTATTTATGTCACACACTTGCAAATGACCTCGAGTTAAAATAATTGTGACAAAATGTGATGAGGCTTCATTCCGCAAACATCTGTGAAGCCTTCATGTTCATTGCCTCACTGCAAAGTTCTGATAAACAAGCTGACGTGTGCGGGGACTCTCATCATGTTATCAGTCCAACGGGAGGAGGAGGAGGACTTTGTTGTTCTGTTATTCCAAATCAAAACAGATGTGTGTGTCTGTTTGTGGGACTTGAACGTCCATGCTGGTGGTTGGTCGGCCTGTTGGTGTGTGTTTCTCTGCTCCAGTACAAGTGTGTGGTCCATACCGAGTGTTTATCGACTCCCTGCCATGGTAAGGGTCACTTGTTTGTGCTGCTGTTGTATTTACTCTCTTCGATCACTCAGCATTATGCATTAGAAATCTGAGCACTACGTGTTTACCAGCTGAAGAAATTGAAAGACCTGAGATCCTTTGATGAACCTGGACAATGATTTTTGGTCTGGGGGCAGTTTTGTGCTGAACCCTTCAATTCCAAATATGGAAATCTTAAAGCTGCTTTTGATAAAGGGCCCACCAATATCCTTGAACACATAGTTAGGGCCATAAAAAAATAATCTAGTTTCAGAGTGTGGTGTCTTGACAGACCTGCAACCCCATCTAACACCTTTAGGATGAAAGTGAATGGCCGAGCCAAAATCAATGGACAATCGCACTAATTCACTTGTGGCTTAATTGTTAGGTTTGGAACGATTAATTTAAAGATCACATGTGGATGTAATATGCAGTGTTTGAGTATTTTTGGCCACATCGTGTATGGTTTCTCTCTCTCTTCCTTGTAATAATAGCTCTGTAAATGTTTGCTAAAAGTTGAAAAAGTTGATTTAACCCTCATCACTAATAAGGACGGGAGTCATGGGCTATTTACAAACTCCTGCCCTGGGAAAATGCAAAGTTGCAACTGAATCCGTTTTCATCTGTAGCTACAGTTCATCGGCTGGAGAGTTTTAGTCTTTATGTAATTACAACTTCTGGCATCTTGTAATATAGAGTTAGTGCATTAGATTAATAACAGATGCACTCCATGTATTCCATCAGGGAAACATTTTCCATCTATGGAGATTTTCCTAGAAACTATTCTAGAATAAAAACTAGGTAAAGTTTATTACTAGGTAAAGTAAATATTGCTCTTTTTACTGTGTAGAAGCCAGACTTGCTAAATGTAATTTAGTGTTCAGGGTGCGGTGCTAAATAGCAGGTCATGAGCAAGATTATGAGGATTTAGAGCCTTGAAAAGTGATGCTAGTTTATATCATCTATGCTATCAGTGTAAAGAAAGGACAATTATGCTGCACTGTAATCGTGCCCCAGACACCCCCAACGCCCTCTGGCCTGTGGAGCTGTCAGATTAGGAAATGATTCAGCAAATGACCCTTCATGTTTCCAGGTCATGTAGCCTCTGTTTCAGCTAACAGCGGAGACATGAGAAAACAATTTCAGCTTCAGGGGAAACATTGGAGTTTAGATTTAATTTAAACGTTTAAACCACTGCCACATGTCTCTTTTATACGTCTATTAAGAATGCACGCTTTTAAACTGGGCTGGGGAAAAGCTGGCACGCCTGCCAGTTACTATGATTTGTGTTTACCGGCACATATCCTGTGCTTGTTAAAATCATGATAGAAGCTTTTACTGCTGGCAGATTTATGCCAAATTTATTTTAGTTCAATGTACCAGGCATGAAATATAACACCACCAACATGCAGATTTACTAAAACGACTAAATTCAGTCTTTCTCTTTTCCCTTTTTTTAACTTTGTGTTTTGGCCTCCTTGTTCTTGTCTCTTGCAGTGTTGTCACACCGTGCTCAAGGCTTTGACAGCTTTGCAAAGCTGGATTCACTGTTTTAGGTTTGCCACAGAAAACTGCACTCAGTCATGTGAGACAGTTGGAGACAGTTTGGCAAGGCTAAGACTTCATACTGCATACATAATGACATATGGATAAATCATCCAGGTCTCAGCTATATATTTTTCTCTGCTGTCTTTATCATCTTTGTCTCCGTCTGGATCCATTTGTATGGAAAATATAGTTACTGTATCCAAGCTTCAGTTCAAAATCCTCCCATGAATTTTTTTTTTTACTGCCAAACACCTGCAGGCTGGAGATACCAGAGGCCTGCTTTTATAGATACTCAGACTTCAACACCTCACAAACTACCCAACCTTTTTTACATTATGTCACCATCACTTTTAGTTACCATTATTTCATTTAAATTCAGAATACACCCAGAACAACGCAAAAATATAAATGTCCTGTATTTCAAATGTTGCCTGGTTCCACCAGAAGCAACAGATACAAACACCCTTTAAAACTCTCTGCCTGTAAAGATGACATTTGCACAAATAAAAAGGTTATTCAAAAACCATAACAATTTTATATTTTTATTCAGAATTTTGCTGCTTTTTTGAACCTATCTTTAATTTATGAATAAATGCATTGTTTTATTATTGGGATCCTGTTGCAAGCGTCATTACCTGCATGAAAATATAAGTGCATTAATCAATCATTATTACAATGGTCAGAGAAAGGAGAAAGAATGAAATTAGGTGAGAAAAAAAAAGCAGGAACAAAACAGTATGTTTTTACATTGCTGACATCGATGCTTAAAGTGTAGCGATAGCTGAATATTTTAGTAGGAATAATAATGAAGTAAAATAACATGCAGCTGTTGATCTTAATCTAGCTTTTCCTTTTACACGTGATTGAGTTTCACAAACACGCCAGCAGTCAGCTGGCAGGAAATCTTGACTGATCAAATTGTGAAACGTTGATATGCTTCAGAGTCGCACGGACTCCCACAAGTGAAAGTGCTTCCAGTTGGTTTAATGGTTTTGTAGTCTGACAGAGGTGTGATGACCTAAATTCAGTTCTCACTGAGATACTTAAAATAAAGGCAAAGTGTCTTTTAAATCAGCTGTTGGAACAAACAATGAGGGTACTGGTCCAACTCAGGATGTACAGACCACTAAAGATACATATCCACTACATATCCAGCTACATATAGAGACACACTTCTCTCTGACCACGATGAACCTTGAAGTGTCTTGCCTTGCTGCTCCAAACAGGAAATGCTCTGATTACAAACACACAGCAACTATTTGTGAGACAGCAGCAAAAAAAAAGTCTGCCAAATAAAAACTTTTCACAACCTTTTTTTTTGCTAATGTTACATGAAGGGGGACTTATTATCTTATCCTTGCTCAGCATTAATATTTGGAAATACCGTTTTTTTTTTCTCTTTACCTTTAGAGCCCAACGTAGTGTGTGTGTGTGTGTTACTGTTATCGGTGCTAATAGCTGTTGTTTATCACTTTCATAGGTGCCATGTTAGCGAGCTAGACCCAAGATGTGTAACAAAGTTTGGTTTGTGTTAAGAACAGTTTTCTTCCCGATACAGAAAATATATATCAATAAAACATTAACAAAGTTTTGAGAATGTTACAGTTGGTGTAACACTCTGTTATATCATGTAACACACTATTGTAGGATTTTTTTTTTTTTTTAAATACATTTAGAACAGCTTTATGCATTGTAGAATGATTTTTTTGTGTGTGTGTGTGTGTGTAAATTCTCATGGTAATACATGTGAGGTATTATATGCCACATGTGTGTTATATAGTCGATTAAACCCTCAAGTGTTTTGGACGCTCTTTGATCCGCATTATTTACTGATTTAATAAATGCCTTTCTGAATAACTGAAAGCCACGAGCATAGAAGGGGAGTGCATGCAGGATCTGAAAGTTGGCTAGGAAGCAAGAAAAAAAAAATGTAAAGATAGCTCAAGACAAAGTCACAAAGAGTTAGAAGGGTGGAAAGCACCGCCATGTATGGTAAAAGGAAAAAGCTGTGGTACATGATATCAGGCTTGGATGAGACGAGCTGGCTGGATCAGCATGTGAGGCGGTGACGTGGTCCTCTGGGATTTGAGTGAGCAATTTTTTTTTTCAGGCTCTTCATCATCTATCCACCTCTGCTGCTAATGTTCTGTTTATGTTCTCCTTCTTCTTCTTCCCCACCCATCTCTGATATCCAACTCCACATCCCTCCATGCAGTCTTCTCTTTATTTCACCCTCTATTTCACTCTTCAGTCTCCTCATCCAAGACCTCAATTATACACCAGAGTGCATTCTTTCTTTTCATCTCATCCCCCTCCCTCCTGTCACCCACCGCTGTTCTGCTTGGTGGGAGTGAGAAAAGTACACCCCACCCTAAATCACTGCTCACCGAGGCTCTAAAAGATGCCGAGACAGAAGCGCAGGGGAGTGGCGCTCCACCCTCAACCTTTCATGATAGAGCAAAGTGCCAAATGACTGACCACGGCGCAGAAATGACTGCCACATCACCTGCAGCTGCAGCTCGCACAGGCCTTCTCCAAACCAAGTCTGGGTGGATTTCCTTTAAGATCTCACCACTCTTTGTTCCTCTGGAGCTCCAGAAACCTTAACCTTAACCTGATGAGAGCTATAAATTGTCATATGTTGGAGCTTAAAGCAGATTGATTGGTATTACCAGGAGGGTGTGACTGCACATTTGCGCTTGTTGTGCTCCTATTTTCTAAGTAACTGTGGCTGGAGAATATGTTTTATGGGAACTAACAGGTTGCAGATGTTTCAGAGGAAGAACAGAGGAAATATCATCTTTCAATCCATTTGCATGGACACATGAAGGAAACCCAGACAGGAAGATGCAATCAATAATCCTGATGGTGATCTCAGAAGTGTGCACTCGAAAACACACACAAACATGCTCTGACCGCTCAAAAGTATTAGACTCCACTTTTGCACCATTTCTGGCAATAAATCACTGCAGAGTCAAAACAAAGCTGAGCCCGATCATTCACCTCTGCTGCACATGCAACCAGTCATCATCCGTCCCACAGACAAGGAACAAAGCTGTGAGCTGCTGCTACATAAAAGTGCTGACACAGCTCTAAACAACAAAAAGACTGCAGAAAAGAACAAAAGTTGACTTGCTGAGACGCAAGAGTTTAGATTCACATCAGTCATTCTACCTGAATGACGCTCACACAGATTTCCCACAGCAGACACCAACAATATCTCCGTAATCAGCTTTATTTTAAAGTCTCACCCTAAATCACCATACATGATTCAAAAAAAGAGAAAAAAATGATTGATAACTAATTTGTAATTGTGTCATGGATGCATGTATTTAATTCGAGCATTTTACTCCATCAGTTTTTGATAACAGCCTCATGATACGTGACATTAACAGATAAAATGACCTAACTTGGCTCCGGACCGATGCTGTTTACCCAACACAGCTGTTCACATGTTAGCATTTCTGTTTATTCTGAAGTGTTGGAAACTTTAGTTCAGAGAGGAATAGAGGAAGAAAATGTGTACACTGAAATTCAACCAGTGTGAAAACAGCGCCATCTAGGGAGATGATTACGTCTCTGGACGGTTCAATACAGCATAGGCTGTTGTTCAATGATCCAGCAGATGGCACTATGGTACCTTCATGCTGTGTGAGTCTGACCTTTGTCGGGACTATTCAGGGGTTTTCCAGTTTCCCCATTTAAGTGGAGGAACAGAGCAAGAAGGTGGTGAAATTCAATTTACAAAATAAATGTATATATTTATATTTTGATAGTTAGATAGTCCAATTTAGGTAGAATTTCTTCGAATTGGTTTCTGAGTGTTCAATAAGAGTCAGAAGACTCACAGAATGTGACGCTCTCCCTTTTCTCTCTGCAGTGTCTGAAATTGTTAGCTAGAATACTAAATGATTTCCTGTGCAGTAGTTTGATTAAATCCATGGCTTTTGAACATTCAATTTATACAGTGACATCAACTACAATAAAATATACAAAATAAAAATCACTGGTTCAATAAAGCACTATCCAATTGGGCTACAACCCCAAGTTGGGAACCCTCAGTTTATTGCATTTTTCTGATGAACTGGAACTCTTAAACTAAGTTTTATTTAAAGGCTGCTTATGAGAGTCCTTTTAGGCAGGGCACGGAGTAAAATCTTCATGCTGTCATTCAGGATATCTATATCGGTTTGATTTCAGTTATTGGACCCAAATACACATGATGTTCCTGCATGTAGTATGTATGTTAACATGGGACAGCTAGAGACCATCAGCAAATATCACTGTGGTATTGATATCCCCGACCACAGCATCAAACAGGAAGCTGAGTCACAGATAGAGCAATTCACTTCTTGTTTATTTTGTTGCAGCAGTTTGCTGCCCTCAGTCATGAGAAGTCAAGAAAGCAGAACAGTCGTTTCGAAAAATGGGGGAAAATACTGAAACACTTTTTTTTGTATCCTCAAGTGTCCTTACAACACAAATGGTGTTTACTGTGTGATCATTTAAAGATACATGAAGTGTAAACATCTTTATTTTATGCTCTTTGCATTGTATGACTGTGAAACTTTTGACAAATCTTTTTACATCGACAGTATCTGTGTCTTTGCTTGAGCAATACACATCTGTGAACTAGTGCTTGTGGTCAAACGTGGTCAGACATTTATCTCTTGTGTTTAGTAGGGATAAACTCAAGACATCTTGCAAAGTTTAAATTCAAACACTTTACACCTAACATACCTCTACACAGAGGACCTTGGAGCGCTGCAGCAAGGCTTACGATGCCGAGCATATCGGTGAATCACATTAGTGGCTGTGGAAGAGTTTAGCAGGGAGCTTACGCTACTGAGCGTGCTTTTCAAGGTTGTTTGAGGTTTACAAGGGTCACGTACCGAAGTCAGAGTTAAAACTGATTGGAAATACTGCTAAGGTTCATCTTTGGGTGGACACAGTTTCTACATCAGCTACATTAGCTTATATGTGCTTTACATCTACGGTCCTGCAGGTGTCAAAGGGCAACAGGCTGAACACTGACTCATGCGAATTAGCAGTAAGAGGAAGGTCTGTAATTGCTTTCAGCTGATTCATTGCTTGTGCTAAAGTGTATGTGAGAAATGTCATCAGTTATTGTGGTCCAAACAGCATGAATTGGTCGGACTTCAAATTTTTCCGTTGATTCAGATTTTTAGCTTACATACAGTAGATACAAATTGTAGGTTCCTGACTTGAAATACAACAAAACGGAACAAAACACTATGCATGCGAGGATAATTTTTCTTTGTCAATAAAATACTGCAACAAGACTCTTTTTAAAATACAAAAAAAAAAAAAACATTTCATTTTTAGATTTTTAATTATAGGATGTAGACATGGGGGGAGAAAGTCAGAAGGGAGATGAGATATCAATTTGTTAGGTTAGGACAGAAGGCAGGAGATAAATCTTGGTTCTAATCCTCCCATGAAACAAAGCATAAAACAGCTTTGACCCTTTTCCCTTTTCTTGATGTGAAGCACTTAGCAAACACAGATATCCAGTTGCACTAACCTGAAAACCATCTGTGCTCCCGTCAAGTCAGAGCAAACACTTCCAGTCTTCTAGCTAAACTGAACCAAACAGCTGCTTCGTAACACCTTTTACAAGACCGGTTGGAGATGGTGAGGATATTTGTGTCAAACTGCCGCTATCCCGAGATTACCCTGTTTACGCAATGTGACTCAGCGTTGAAGGCAAACCTTATTGCACTCTGATACATTTAAACATCTAACTTGACATAAAACATTGTTGGCTAATTTCGCCCGTGTACTTTGCGGGCTCACCGCCTGCTTTCTTAGCTATTTATCTCCTTTTAAGGCTGGCTTAAAATAGCTAAGTTAACCAGGTGAAAGATTTGATTATTTGTCGACACAGCCATGCCAAAAAAACAGGTCGTATTAGTGTCATTAAACTCTGAACTCACCTCCGGGTGAGCAATATCCCCCGGATAACACCATGGATCTCCCTCCAGTCTACAACAACTGAGTACAGTGTGTATTATTCCAAGTTGAACCAACATACTATCTTTTTTCTTTCTAATGGAAATCCGGCCAAAACTATAAAAATAGTAGTAAGTGTTAAGGGAGGGAGGTGAGAAAGGGAGGGAGCAAGCGCGTGAAAGCACGTTCGCCTAACAGGTTCACTGTAATCTCTTAATGTACTTCCACGTGTAGTAATGGTGAAAACAGGGATAGGGAAAGAGGATGAGCAAAAAAAGAGGAAGAGGGGGATAGGATGTAGGTAGGGACTAATAGATTTAGAGCATGAGATGGGGACAGAGATACTTTAGACTTCAGAAACCAGGGCACCAAGGCTCAAATCATGAGCCAACCAAGTCTGCGTCAGACTTTTTGAAGGAATCTTTTGGTTTCATTTTCGTACTTTGATGTTCTTAAACAGAAAGAGGAACATTATCCATATGAGGATTCACGTATGCAGTGTGCTCAAATTTGTTTCCATTTGTGGTGATTGGTTTGGCAGCCTGACGAGGGGTCTGCCTGAAATCCCCCGCCAATCCCTTAATGTCGTCAGATATTGGAAACCAGGCCGGTGTCATCCACTTGGCAAGTCAGAGGTCAGGTAAGTCGCTGCATCATGGTAAGCAGCAAGCCTGACACTGAGCCAGTTGGTGAATGGGAATAGTGACGAGTCTGACTGACCCGCGGCCTTTAACATTTGCAGTGCAAAGAAAATGTATCTTCCAATGTGACTTCTGTTTATTTTAACACTCAGAGACCGCTATTATATTGTGAGAGATAGAGAAGAGGCAGTACAGAGAAGTGAAAACAGCTACCGCACACTTCACTGAACAAACAAATGTCATTGATCCTGTAATTATTGGCAGTCAACTTGACATCAGTGCCTCTGGACCTATTGTGAAATGATTTGTCTATGTCGCCATGGTTCAAATACTCAATGGATGAAATACAATTAATCTCACACTCAGATGAATATCAAGATCTCACAAATTTTCATACAACTGTATATTTATTTTCAAGAATAACCCTTATTTTTAGTCACTGTGCCACGCAATGTTCAAATATTAATAACCCAATCTTGGTTCTCTTGGTTTTTGTCTGACATTACTCGAAAGTTTGTTCATTGAAAACATTCCTTTCCTGCCTCTTTGAATGTTTTATCATCACAAATTGCACAGAGCATAGAGATAACAATACTTTAAAGTTTAACGAGTGGGTGTGGTTGCATCACTCTGTGACTCTCCTGTGTGTCTATGTGAACGTGTGTCATTGCACATAGAGGGTAATCTGCAATAAGCTGGTTTATGGGCTCGTCTGTAGTGACGCAGGTATACCAGCCAAGCTCTGCACTGATAGATTCTCTGTGACAACTAACTCGCAGAGACTGTGTCCCATACCCCGCATACAGACACACTTTCTTACAATTTACACATATCAGAGATGTTCTTTGCCAACACACACTTTTTTAGATTGTTACATTAGATACACATACGGGTGACTAAACGTGGGCTGCAGGTTTGTTCAGTAACCTTGGAAGAGAAGAGGAGCTGCAATGATGATGTATAAAACAAATACACCTCTAGGGGGCATGCATGTGCATTTTCAGCCTCACCTGTGAATGATCAGAATAACCAGAACTGTAATGTAAGAATGGAATCATTTACTATTGAGATTGATATCTATTCATCAGATTAAAAGGTTACAATATATTCAGAATATATAATACTGTGATGAGACGCACAGATTTGTGGACGAGTTCTTCCTCATACATCAAACTGAATAGGAGAGAACTGATACGGGCACAGAGAGAAATAGTACCCCTTTTGATAAAGAACAATAGGACACGTGTGAGTGTGAGGTGGCTGCATCTCTGAAGTTTTGGTTTACGTGTGTTTTGGTAGACGAAGAAGCGCCAATTAATTGATTCAAAGCGATAAAAGTTGAGAGTCAGAGTCCAGTCTGAATCCAGTTGTCTTCCTCGGACACGCTTCAATCTTCAAGCTTGCAGCCATTCAAACAAAAAAGTGGGAAGCTATTAGTTGGTGAGGGCTGTCAATCAAACGGACCCGCCCCACAACTTCTCAGACGGGAAGCGCGCTGTTCACAATTTCTCCAGCAGCTGTGGAGCGGGACCTCTGTGGCATCACGCAGTATCAGCGAGCGACAGACGGGCAAAATGTGAAGGGCAAGCAGCCATACACCGCTTCCCCGAAAGTAGGTGTCCATTGGAAAAGTACAGCAGTCGTAAAACAATGCGTAAAGTTGTTGTTGCGCAGCATGGACGCGCAATAATCGGTGCGTAAAAGTGAACCAAAGAGGGCAGAAGTAAAACTTGTGCGGTGAATGAGAGATTTTCTCGGATGAGATGGATGCGTCAGCGAGCTTTTGGGACTTTGGGACAAGCTAACATCGAGAGGAACAAGCAGTTCGACATTTACAGTGGATGCCCGGTTTCCGCAGTTTGGCGACAGAGCCGGAGCGGGGCGCGCAAGCGGGTAGCAGACGCGGGACAAGCTCATGAATTGAATTCGTCTGGGTTGCAGACTTTATGTAAGAAGTAGGACAACACCGCCCAACAAGTTATTTCCGTCATGCGTCGTATTGCACCGTGTTGTTATGATAGAGTTCAGCTCTGAGGGGTAAATTCCACAGAAAGTTGCAGCGAGCTGATGCCACTGCTCCTACTGGAGTTAGTGAAAAGTTTCGACGTTTACGTTCCTTCTGTCTACCTCCTATCAACATGGAAGAGAGTGTTGATTGTGCGGCGGCCGACAGCTGCGCGGACGGGGAGAGCATCAACCTCAGCGTGCTCAACTGGGAGCAAGTGCAACGTCTGGACACCATCCTCACCGGCTCCATCCCCATCCACGGCCGCTGGAGCTTCCCCACTCTCGAGGTGAAGCCGCGGGATATCGTCAAGGTGGTCCGGAGCCGCATGGAGGAGAAGCGGATACATGTCCGGGAGGTGCGACTGAACGGCTCTGCGGCCAGCTACGTCCTGCACGAGGACAGCGGTCTGGGATGGAAAGATCTGGACTTAATATTCTGCGCCGAACTGAAAGGAGAGATGGCGTTTCAGATAGTGAAAGATATAGTTCTGGACTCTCTTCTAGACTTCTTGCCCGAGGGGGTGAACAAAGAAAAGATCACACCAGTGACCTTAAAGGTACTACATGGAGATACACATGACTCACAAACAGTTTGCAGATCTTATAGAGCAGAGCCAACATTTGTCTTAGTTTTCAGGCTTTCAATCTTACCAAGAAATATGTGCACACGTAGAGCCTCATTTCCCCTCTTTATTTTTATCTTTACTCAGGTAGGCAGAAATTGTTTAACTTCCCTAATCATTGCACAGTTTTTCTGTTTGCAAATGCACTGAAATTACTTTTAAATACATTTTTATAAAAAACAATATTGAGATCTTCCCTGACTACATTCTTTTAGCACAGAGACATGAGCCTACAAATAGTAAAAACGTTGAGTTTCCAATTCAAAGAGGATTCTGTCTAATCCAATTGGAGTCGGATCCACATTAATGAGTCAGCCCTCAGTTACCTGGATACCAAGGACTACCTGGGCTACTGATGGCCCACCAGCAGATGTGATCAGCAAAACATAATGACTAACAGACCAAATCCGGATTTTTATCTGGTGCATTAATGTTGTTGAGGCCTACTGTCTACTGTCTATCCAGTACACCTCCACCTAAGACCCACAGGGCAATAATTCTAAAGCCTAATCATGATCACATCGATCTGATAATCAAGTCGAGTATAATTTTCAGAGGTAGAAAAGTGGTTGATAAACTGGTGCTAAAACTGACAGTAAAGGCTATTGCATCTGTGAAAAGTAGGAAAAGAGGGGGAGGAGGAGTTGATTCACAGACACAGAGAAGGCAGTAGGCCTCGGTTGGATGGCTTGAAAGAGGATGTAAACAAGAAAATATGACATATTATTTTTTTTAAATGTGAATTAGTGCTCAAGATTTCAAATAATTATGTTCAATTATAGCCAGGTATTTGCTCTTCTCATGCTGCAGTTAGTTTTGTGTTCTGTACAAAACACACAAATGAAGATGGTAGAAATATTCTGTACATATACGAGTAACATGATTTTAACATAACTGATTGTCACTTCTATGGACCTGTGTGTTCTCTAGGTATTTAAGAATGGATATAAAATCTCTCTGGTCCAATAGTGGCTTTAGTTTTTTATCTTCAGTTTTGACTTTTGGAAAAAAAATGACCTAATTAAAACCTGCAAAACTGTCAGAAGACAGAGATCATGATGCCTATTCTGTGATGTCACCTAATTTTCATTATGTATTTGTTTTTAGGAGGCGTACGTACAAAAGATGGTAAAGGTGTGTAACGACTCAGATCGCTGGAGTCTCATCTCGCTCTCCAACAACCGCGGCAAAAATGTGGAGCTTAAGTTTGTGGACTCGCTTCGACGGCAGTTCGAGTTTAGCGTGGACTCTTTCCAGATTCGCCTGGACTCGCTTCTCCTCTTCTACGAGTGCTCGGAGCACCCCATGGCTGACAACTTTCACCCCACAATCCTCGGTGAGAGTGTCTACGGCGACTTCCCCACCGCCCTTGACCACCTGCGCAAGCGCCTCATCTGCACGAGGACACCCGAGGAGATCCGAGGCGGGGGCTTGCTGAAGTACTGCCACCTGCTGGTTCGGGGTTTCCGCGCAGCCTCCGACAGCGAGATGAAACTGCTGCAGCGCTACATGTGTTCGCGCTTCTTCATCGACTTTCCGGATGTCTGCGAGCAAAGGAGAAAGCTAGAGTCCTACCTGCAGAACCACTTTGTAGACCTGGAGGACAGGAAGTACATCTACCTGGCCACACTGTACGACGTGGTGCAGGAGAGCACTGTGTGCCTAATGGGCCACGAGAGGCGCCAGACGCTCAACCTCATCTCGTCGCTGGCACTTCGGGTCCTGGCCGAGCAGAACGCCATCCCCAACGCTGCCAACGTCACCTGCTTCTACCAGCCGGCTCCTTACGTCTCAGATGGCAACTTCAGTCACTATTACGTAGCGCAAGTTCAGCCTGTCTACTCCTGTCCTCCATCGCCTCATCAGCAGTACCTTCCTCCTACGCAACATCCCATGTATGCTACCTGGTTGCCCTGTAACTAAACCGTCTGTCATCCATGCACTTTTTTTTCTAACTGGTGGAATTCATGCCTCATGAAAAGGGATGAATTGTGATCTCTTTAATGTGTCCTTGAGATGAGAAGTTGAGGTAAATGAGATGATGAAAAGTGAGACAAAATTAGACAAAGAGCGCAGATAAAGGAAGAGAACAAAGGAAGGAAATGAAATGAGGACAAGGAACCTGGATCGAGGCATCGGGCCAGAAGAAAGCTTTCCCCTGGGTTTGGGTGCTACAGCATGAATAGCTGAGCACACAGCGAGAGATTCCAATGAGAGAGGCTTACCTACCGGTCTGATGGCTAACCACAGCCTTGGAGTCATCAATAGCCTGGACAAGATACTTTCTTCACATGCTGTGAGTAACAGCTCACAAGAACTTAAGTTTGAAATGAGGAGCATGTTTGATAATCACATTAAAAACCAAAAGAGATGCTCACAAGAGTAGCAGAGGACACACACGATGTGCTGAAGATATTGATTCATCCAGTTTAAATGTCCACTGTGTGTGTGTGTGTGTGTGTGTGCGCGTGCGTGCGTGTGCGTGCGTGTTTAAGAGACTGCCTCTTCACAGACAATGCAAAAAGAGGAACTGGATACTGTTTACAAACCCGAAGATCTACTTTGATACTAAATTTTTTCTGAACTCGGTTAAAAAAAAAAAAAAAAGAAACAACAAAACAATGCATGCTTTATTTCTTTACAGGAATAATTTCTTTAAGTGCCTAGATAAAGCCTAAAGGGAAGACATATCTTTGTGATTCTTTATTGTAGAGGACTTTTGAGTTGTCTCTAAGCTTTTCAAGATGATAATGAATGTACTGAGGGTCAAAGAATTTACCCATGCTGAACAAGGTCTCTTTACACTGAGGGAGGAATTGGACCAAATTATCTTTTAAACAGTGTTCAACGGAAGACTCTGCTCTTATCAGCTGTCCTGCTGGACAAGTACTCATCCTGATTACCAAAGAGGAAGTAACAACTTAATCTCATCATCTGTAGAAGGGTTGGCAGGTGGAGCAAAAATGCTTATAGGTGTAAAATAGATTGTAATTTTAAGAGACATGCACAGAAAGAAAAGGGTATTTATTAAGAAAATAAATTGCTCTTTTTCTGTTGTTTTT
This sequence comes from Brachyistius frenatus, assembly GCF_029030835.1. NCBI lineage: Eukaryota > Metazoa > Chordata > Actinopteri > Embiotocidae > Brachyistius > Brachyistius frenatus. The sequence continues at coordinate 90,460 of NW_027210729.1, forward strand.
GGATTGTAAATTATGGTCAATCAGTGTACAGCTTTAAATCCAAAAAGCCAATTACAGAGAGAAAATAACTGATTAATTTTTGGAGGTTATAACCCAGCAACAACATAAAAATGCCCGCAGTTTCATTACTGAGCTTCCTGCAGTGTTTTTCTACACTTTGCATATTAATATGTAGATTTAAAGTTGTTTTACTCAAGCTTACTTAGAGGTGCCCTGTGGAGTTTTTATGTAAGCAAACTTATGTTTACATTCAGTTTTACTTGCCAAAACACATGGAGTGTTTGCTTGGGATCAAACGAAAGTGTTAACTGCATTGCAGTTGCAGCTGTCACTCGGTGAGACAGCGTGAAAGTAGGGTGTTCATTGCGCCACCCTAATGCTCGGCTGCATATGTGCATCATGCATAAGCATGATACAAACCAAAACATTGCTCTATATTGCTGCTAATTGTCAAAAACTCTACAGGGTACCTTTAGGTTGAAAATGCTTATCACATAGAAAGCACATGTTTGGAACACATTTTAAAACAGGCGCAATCAGTTTTCAAAAATTACACTGGAAGGTTGTAATACATTTAAAATGTTCTAATTTTGTATCTTCTTTTTATCAAATACATAAAATGGTCATTTTTGACATGTTTTGTTTGCAGTTTAAGGGCATTTTGTCACAATGAATGCACTGTAAAAGAAAACTGCCTTCATGCATAAGAGAGAAGGTTTGGGATACAAGTTGTATGTTTGTCAGATGGGTGGAGGTTAGATTGTGTACGCAGGGATGTTGCAGGTGAGTCAGAGAGCCAGCAGAAAGGAATACTTACAGCAAAAAAGATTCAAAGATGATGTAAAATCATTGGCCAACACATATTTAATCCCCTCTTTCAATTGGCAGCCTTTGAACTTTTATATCTCAGTGTGGAAATAATGTATAAATAAACCCAATCGCGTTGATATTTGAATGGCAATTAATCATGTTGGCTGAGTTTTTGGGTAGATATTTGTGATCATGAAAATTACAGGTGTAAATTTACAGCTTTAAAGTGACTCAGCATTTTCTCTCTCAAACATGTCAGATCTCCTATTTTTCTATCAATCTCTATTTTTGTAAAGTTTGTGTTCGGCTGACGTAGCAGGTAGATTCAAAGCTGCGTTGAATCTAACAAGTTTTTTTTGTGGCGTATGCATTTTGTGTTTTATTTTGGCTGATGAAGAGCAGCGCAGGTGGACACAGCGGCTACGCTGAGATATACTGTGTTAATTGTAGCCTACGTGTGCTCTGTGCTGTTTCATGTGGATTTCTGTTGCTCCAAAGAGATTGTTTCATTGTTCCTCAGTGTTTGTAACTGCCGTCCTGTTTGGACATGAAAATAATGATCTGATGATCGTGTGCAAGTTGACATACTTGATAATTAAAAGCAAAAAAAAAGCCCATCAGACATGAGTTGTTTCATTTGAAGTTTTTCTCTGCTGACACACACGACCTGAAACGATGCCCGTTTGCGTGATGTTTCATCTTATCGACCTTCAGTTTAGCCGAGGTAAACAGGTCTGTGGTGCCCAGGTTTTGACAGACACAGGGAAAGTCTTCTTTAGGTCAACGCTCTGAGGTGCCCACAAAATCTGAACGGGTATGACTTTCACTGCCAGCAAGTGACAGTTGAACGTGAAGGATTTTCCCTCTTTAAGACGTCACGGACGAGTGTCAGCAGAAATCATCGGTCGCCATTTGCCAACCTCATTAGCGCCGAGTGTATCTGAACCAGCAGGTCGATTTCTTGTATATGCACAGACCTTACTACCAGCAGAGCCCTGGTCTCCAGGGACACATGGTAACTTTCCAAGTAGATTGGCTCCAGGTCTGCATCCCTGTAATGCCCAGAAGCCTCAGCCTCCAGATGTCACTTTCCCTGCTCACATTGAGAAAATATTTTACTTTGTCCCTCTTTCAGGATCTCTTTCATTTTTTTTTCCTGTCTCCTGTCTGTGTCTTTGTCTCTGCTTATTTTCTCCCCTCTTTATTTTTGATTTTAACCTCACTTCTATGCTCTTCCTAAGCTTCTGAGGTGTCACTTGTATCTTGCTGGTGAGATTAATGACTGTGTCACTGAGTACGCAAGTCTATGTGCACGGCAGTGTCGTAGTCGTCACTCATTTTCCTTAATTTACCCTCCGCGGGTTCTTGATGAATATAAGCGAATGGAGCTGAGCTATGGAGAGGAAAACAGGGCCAGTGTTATCCCTTGCTAAGAGGGAGAGAGTGGACTCTAAATATAGGCCTGGTCTCAGCCGCTGTAAGGACATTAGCCCATCTGCTGAAAGCTGATTAGCCTCCTCCATAAGCATGTACGCAAAGCTTTGGTGTGGCTCGTGTGGAGAGATTTCCTGGCTATTGTACTGTAACACATACCTAACCCAAGTCTGGGCATCTTTTATGTCACTCTCTCTGGAAAGGGTAAACAAAACAAACAAAAAAAAATCAGTCCACTTCCTTATCAAGGGCTTAAACAGAACTGAGAACAAGGGATTGGGGAATTTAGCATGTTGCACAACACGGTAAAGAGCTAAACCAATAACACAGAAGCTTATAAAGTGTGCTACCATGGCGCTTTCATGTAGTGTCTCAACAGGTAGTCTGAGCTACAGAAGTGTGTGAAGCAATTTTCACAAAGAGTCGCGGAGAGAGAGAATATCACAGAAAAGGGAGGGTGTACACTATTATGATTTAACAAACTTGTCAGACAACATGCCTTCCAGACCATTTCCTTTCTGGTATAACCCAACCCTGACATTAGACAACTGCTATCACCCTGTGTCTTTACAGGAAATATAAATGTACCACCTGCAGCTGGTTAGCTTAGCTTAGCACAAAGACTGAACACAGGAGGAAACAGCTCGCGTTTGCTCTGTCTCAAAAATTCCCCCTGAAAGCTCCTACAAAGCTCATGAACAATGAGGATTACAAACAAAACAAAAAAAGATATAAAGTGCTGGTAGTCCGATTTTGTTACCTTTGTGGAGCCAGGCTAGCCCTGTTTCCAATTTAATTCCAAAAAGTTCTAAATGGGGTACTCACGTACTAACACTTGCTATTTTGAGTGCGTAAGTGTCACACTGTTAAGTGTGGAAACATGCAGTGCAAAACAAGTACCCAAGATGGTGCGCTCAAAATGGTCAAACCATTGCGTATGAAATGCTGGACAGATGCACTCTTCAATGGTCGCCATCTTGGCTCCATACAGGAAAAAGAGGTGCCGCCAACGTAAAGTATTTTGAAACTGCGGGGTCTGAGGAAGTGGCAGCCGTTGAAGAACAGCTCACAAAAGTATTTATTTGTCACTAAGTACCACCATACTGCTGTTGGATAGAAGGAATCCGGGTGTTTATGTGTTGGTCAAATAATTCAAGTCAGCAGATATGTATAACAGTGAGTAAATACAGTAGTAATCATTAACTAACAGTTAGTTCATCTTAAAATAACCATTTAGTTCATGTTAATTAAGGCATCAATTTATGCCTTACTTACTCATTATTGAGGGTGCTATCGGCATTAGTAAATACAGTAATAAGTATTAACCACTACCAGTTTATTAACAGTTAGTTAATGGTTAAATAATATTTTATTAAATGTTAACTAAGGCATCAATTTGCATTGGTAGCATTTACATTTAGTTGCTACCATTACTTCCAGTGAGTGCAGAACGGCAGTGTGCGGTCAGAGAAAACTCTACCCTGTCGAAATTGAAGTACTACACAAGTCAGAGCACATGGAAGAATACTGTTAGTGTACAAAGGGAAGAACATCACTTGGGACACTGTGTTAAGCCAATTGTCTGCTGGCCTCAGCCTCATAGGTACCATGTAGAGATTCATGTTGTTGTTCTCAACAACAAAGTGACAAAATGTATTTTCACAAAGCAAGACTAGTAAATCGTAATCCACAGCGAGTGGCCAGATTTACTGAAGTTTTGGGCCGGGGCCATGTGAAGGAGAAAACAGTGGGAATCCCACATCTGTTCAAAAACTCAAAGCTACAGACCGCCTTCAAAGACTCGTGTTTAGCAGAATGCCACAGCTATGAGTTTCAGAAGAAGAGGCATCAAAGGCATGTGAAGAAAATAATATTTTTGATTTATCTCTTCGAACGAGCACTGACAGATTTATTTATCCTTTCTTACAGGATAATATTATTAGTATGACCACATTGTTTTATTTTAATTCTCCAAGCACTGATACAGATTTTGAGAAACAGATAGTGAGATACTTTAGCATAGTGCTATCTACACTGTAGTGAAGGGTATGTTGAGGAATAAATTACCACGAGTATTAGATTTAAACATAAAACATGGGTTAAAGTCCTCAGAGAATACGATCATCTTAAGGAAATGATATGACATTTGTAAGGGACGCCATAAAGAAGTTTATCCACAACATAACTTAAGACATATGGAATCTGACTTCTGTATAAAAAAACAACCCCTGAAGTACAAAGGTAGACCACAAATAAGTCTCAGTCAAAGTGACCTTATTCAGTTAAAAATATCATATGTTGTTGTTTGATCAAATAAATTAGCTACTTTTATTTGGCCCTCCTGGGTTGTAGTGTACAAAACTCTTTCCTTTCTCACTGTTATGGTCTCAGGCTCCATTGTGCGTATTTTTACAGGCAAAGGTCAGATGGAGTCCCATCATTGTTGCTATCTTTAATCAATTTCGGCTTCACAGAAACAGGAAATGAATAGCACCAAAAAGTCTCTTAGCAACTTGTAAAACACTGGAAATGTGGGTGCTGTGCTGACAAGTTTTTATTCGTGCAGAAGTACATTTCAGTACAACTTCATTTGGTTTTAACTATTGTTTAAAAGCTGCAGGTAGCATAGGTTGTTTTTAATAGATGTAAATAATCAATATTTTGTTCTAAAAATGTAAAGAATTTTACTTTTTTTTTTTTTTTTTTTTTTTTTTTTTTTTTTTAAATAAACCAAATTACAGAAAGGAATTACTTATATATATATATATATAAAAAAAAAAAATCAGTTTTTGGACCAGAGTGATCAAATTAGGATGTGTACCTCGACATGCGAACACACACATACACACTTACGCAGGGTTATGTTGGAGATTTACCAGTTGGAGCAGCAGCACGGCCAATAGTTCGTCCAGCTCAGCCCAGATGGGGTCAAAGGTCACAGAGTAAATCAAACAACAGCAAGACAAGACTGTGAGAAACGACGACTTGTGCATCTGTGCGTGTGTGTGAAAGAGGACAAGAGAGATAAAGTAAGATGAAGACAGAAGTGTGTGAAAAGAGTGTTTGTGTGTGGGCAGGCATGTCTGCATTTGTGTGTTTGCGCTTTCTGTGTATTTGTGTTACAGGAAAACTTGAGTTAACGTCTAGCTTTCAGTGTCAGATATCTGTGGACGATGTTGCTTTTAGGGATTACAAATAGCAGCCATAAGCAAAACTTGATCCTCTTGAATATTAGGCAAAACAATGATAATATTTTGTACTTGTGGAACAAACCGACCACTGGGAGATTTTTCCGTGACATCAGATGCCAAACAACTGACTAGCTAGAGCAATAAATCAGATTGATCACTAATCTTAAGTGTTTATGCTTGGTTGTGTAAAGAGTTTGGCCAGCTGGACCGGGGCCGGTATTGGAGTAAAGATTTGGCATGTTGCAGTGCAGAAATCAGCCACTAACAAAGAAGGAGAGACGAATCTGAAATTTGACACACATCAGTGACGATTATTGGCTTATTTTCTCAAAAGGAACAAGGGTTACTGTGTCATAAATCCATGTATAGCTCAGCAGTGGTAAAAAAAAAATCCATGTTGAAAATTCATTTCAGTTTAATTTTGTTTGAGGCAGTGAAGTTTAGATAAATGTTTTCAGTACCGGTTAATTGTAAGGTACATATTGACAAGAGTCTCCAGCCACATGCTGACAACACCAAAATAACTTGTGAAAAAACAATTTGATTGACTTTGTATTTAATGAGAGAAATTTGCAATCTGATTGGAAACCCAAGGAGTCTAGTGGACTGCACCACAGGCCCGTGGCTTTTTGAGGCCGAATAACTACAATTTTCAGATGAACTGCTACAAAACTATTAGGTGGCCCAAAATAACTTGTGAAAAAACAATTTGATTGACTTTGTATTTAATGAGAGAAATTTGAGTGGGAGTCTATGGAGCCGGTGGCTTTTTGGAGCCAACCCCTAGTGGCCCTCGGTGATATCGCACTTTATGGCACGTCCCTATTGGCCTTGTTTTTCAGACCCAGAAGCTGTTCACTTTTATATACAGTCTATGATGTCACATAGATATGTTCACAGTGGCAATGCTAACATGCTGATGTTCAGCAGATAAACTATTCTCTTAGTACAAATACTCAAATTAGTACAAAACATAAAATGTAGTTAAGGCTGATAGTTGTCATCAGTTTTTAGTATTTGGTCATAAAACTAAATATTCGGCAGGTCACCGTTTTGACCTGATAATGGCGATAACATAAAACGTCAGATAAGTCATTACAAATCGTTCTGAGGGTACCATGAATGTCTTTACCATCAAGCCAATAGTTTCAGACATATCATTCAAAATCTAAAATGTCAACCTTGTGGTGGAACTAGAACCTATTTGCTATTTATGAAGGGTTTCTCATCAAAAACTGCCAAATAACTAAATTAATTAATCATTAACGAATGATTTAATACACATATAATACACTTAATTCATAAAGTCAGCAATTATAGTTAAAGTGAAAAAATTACTCTAAAGGAGGAGGAGCTTTTTGTCTAAATAAAACCTTAGTAAATTGTTTATTAAATGTTGTTAAATGTTTTATTTAAAACTTATAAGCTCAATTAAATAAAATTTAAGAAAGTTGCACCGGTTTTTAAATCCGCCTATCCTTGGATGGCGTAGCCTCCGAGATAATTTTATTTGACCACATCAGTGTTGTAACAACTAGCCATGAGAGTCCCATCTCTTCTCTCCAGCAAAACAACATCTGATATATTGCTATCTAACAAATACACACATACACACCAACCTGCACAATTACACTAAAGTACCACTTAGCTAGCAAACAGAAGTGAAGAAAAGAGAACACATGCATGAAGAAAGCACTTAAATTGTGACATTCTGTGCTGAAGTGTCACTGATGTATTACCATTTCAGTACACCTCGAAAACATTAGGGACAGAACAAGCTGCTGTAAATTCAACGAGTTGATCATAACACTCAGTTCAAATAAAAAAAAACCAATCAGGATTGAAATCACAGCAATTATCACCATCATCATTAAAGTGTAAATGATTACAAAAACATTTTTGTTCTTATCACTGGTGCAGCTGGTAATTATCATGGCATTTTTCTTGGCACCGGAGCCTTAGCGTTTAAAACAACACTTTGGAGAATAATGCTTTCTTTGGAGCGTTCTTCAACCAGACTAAAGAACAACCAGGTCTCAAGTGTGCTTGTGTGTGTGTATTAAAATGTGTTTCAATCATTAAAAAAAAAAAACAATGAAACACAATGTCATTTTTCTTGTCCTTATTTTTTTTAAGATGTTGGAGTTATGTTGAAGCCTTCGTGTAGAACTAGAACAGATTAAGGGTCAAAGTGTTCATGTAATGACACTTTGGTATGTGGTGAGAAAGTTAACAGCCAACAAAGTCCTCGCAAGTACCATGATTCAAAGATGTGTGTTTCTGCGTGTGTGTGCATGTGTGTGCACATCTGCCTGTTTCTGTTTACAGCACCCAAGGAGGTACTGAAAATCTGTGATGGATTTACCCCCCATGGTGAGGCAGCAGAAATAGAGAGCAGGTCCTGAGAAAATATTGTTTGCTAACTTCGGTTACCTGGAGCTGTGTGTGTGTGTGTGTGTGTGTGTGTGTGTGTGTGTGTGTGTGTGTGTGTGTGTGTGTGTGTGTGTGTGTGTGTGTGTGTGTGTGTGTGTGTGTGTGTGTGTGTGTGTGTGTGTGTGTGTGTTTGCGTGCGTGCGCTGGCTGGGAATTAGTTATAACTCAATTTGATTTAGGATGACATGTTAAACCCCCACCAAAAAAAAAAAAAAAAAAATCACTTTTCCAATGGTATACGCCCCCTCATGTTACACAGACGGGTGATTTTCAGTGTTGAAATTACTAATTGCATTTATTATGAGTAATAAAATCACATTTAATATACTTTTTACAAATTGTAAAATGGTTTTCTACATGGGTGAGTGTATGGCTTCAACATTTTTATTATTATATTGGAAAAAAGTATAGCTTATAACACTGACTTGCACTCCCCTCCTTCAGTAAAATAACGGGTATCTGTAAGGGGCATTTATTTTCAGCACAGATACCATCTGAAGGGTTCATTTGGAGCTAAATTTAAATCAACAAGGTGCTAATTTGTGTGAGTTTCTGTTTGTGCGTCATTGTCCTGCTCTGTGTTTCTGTGTGTGTATCTCAGTATAAATGTGTGTTATGGCTCTAGGTGCATCCGAGGTGCAGAAATAACACTTGTGCGCTCACATCCTGGTAAAAGCATTATTGCTTTTCCTCTCGTCTCCCTCCCAGCCTCCCGCTAACACGCCTGGTTTTACCTGGGTGGTAATGATAGTCATTATCACATCGCAAACACACCTGCCAGCTTGCTACTCGTGCCAAAAACACACCTGTATGTGGTTAAGTATAGCTTTGTCACTATACAGGGAAACGGAAAGTTAAAGCTGGCCTCAAGAAACGATTGTGTACATGTAGGCATGTTTAGCATTCAGCTTTACAGCATCGTATGTCATCAGATGTAGCTGTAGGACACTGATAATTTGTGTTATCGCTTCCTCCAGGAAACCACTATTGCCATTCCTCCTTTGTACATTGTTGACGAAAAAGTTGTTTCAGGGGAAAATGTTTAATGTGTGATGAAGGACTCTCTCTAATTAATCACAGAAACTGCTTCAGTCACAACAGCATGTGTTCAAACAGCCACCCGGGCAAAGGTTTTGTGCATTATTAGAGCTGCTGGTCAGAAAATCACGAGCAGACGGTGCTACGTCTGCAGACTCAGGGTTTGTTGGTTCCAGTTACACAGCGCCGTTCCCAGCCAGAGAAAACCAAAACAAACTTACCCAAAGCTCTACAGTGTGACACAGCTGCTCATTTTACATTAAATTCAGCTGCTGCAGACATATGCAATTTGCAAACAAATAATAAGACAAACAAAATGCTGGGTACCTAACTGGACCCAAATAAATGTACTTTCATGTTAATCCAGGAAATGCTTGGCATTTAATCTATGCACCACATTTATACATGACAAACAAATAAATAGAACCATGGATGCTATTGTGCTAATGCTAACCACCGTGACAAGCGTTTAGGTAATATAAAAGGTATTTTTGCTGGATTCATGCTGTTTGGAAATTGACCTGTGGCCCTTATCAGATAAGTCCTCTGGCATTCACTTAACCCAGTGTTCTTCTCGCACAGCTTGGACGCAGCTGTGTGAATTATTTGTTTCAGGCTTAAAGTTGAAAACTATAACTCTTCTATCAGTTTGTTTTTTTGTGTGGAGGGCTTGTGTGAAAACTGTATTAATATGTGCAAAACTTACAAAACTATCCATGTCTGATACTACTCAGCTGCTATATTCTCATGCATAAAAATCCCTGAATTATGTGAAATATTTTGCATTCAACAAAGATTGTTAGTGTCTTCAAATATGAGCCCTTGACAATCACAAGGATAATTCATAAAAGGCATTTCTGATCCCCCCTATGGTTTGGGTTTGGTTTGGACGAAAACTGTTTGGTAAAACGTAGGTTTATGGTCATAGTTACATTCAAACAAAAACAGTTTTGATTGTTGGAAAGAGACAGGATACAAACTGCAGTCCCGGGCATCAAAGCTGGCATTTTGTTCACTCAACCATCCACCCAAACCTAGGAGGTTTTGCTTGATGTGCCACGTTGGTCCAAACTAACCAAACTGCTGGATAAACTGTTATGACTGTCCTCAGAAAAGAAGACTTTTCCACACGTGGCACCACAATATTTACTAAATGGATTGCTGTGATATTGGCTCCAACTAAATATTGAGAGGAAGAATTCCAATAGATGATACCCTGATTAATCATCTGCCACCATGTGCAGGTCGAAATTTCCTTGGTGATAACCAAATACCTTAATAATCTGTACTTTGCATTTACTCCTAAATAGAAAATGTTAAGCAAGCTAACAAGCTGAACTTAATAATGAGATATAATGTGGATATGCAAGAGTCCATCAAAAAGAGACTGCTCCTGTTGCGTGCCAATGGAGCATGGAGAAGCTATAACCTTTGAGTACATTTTCCAAGTTTCATTGATTGAGCACCTGTCACATGTTTTTGTGACCACTGGTCCAGCGCATTGGCGATCTCTCCATGCACCTGAATCTTGAGCAGAGAGCGCACATAAAAGGTTGTGTCAAATTTTTGGAGAACAAAGAAGCGACAGAGTTGTAAATCCAGTGAGCAGGGGCGGCAGGTAGTGATTATTTTGCTGTTGTGGCTGAGAAATTTGCCTGTTTTCAATGTGAGCGGGCGCGTTGAAACCCTACGAAGGTCAAAGACAACCCTCCTGGTCGGACTCATTACTTCATTGCCATACTTTCTGACGCACGTCAAAGGTTTCTGTTGCCAATTTCCCAAATTTGACAGAAGGGTTGATGAAGACTCTAGGTTCAAGTTGTAGTTGGATGCAAAATCCCTGATTCATCAGGACCAGCAGTCACAAAAACGTGTGTATCTCAGGTGCTGATGTTGATCAAGCGATGAAACTTGGAACACTTTCTCATGAAAGTTATTGCTTCCTCTTCCATGCATGTCATAGTGCTGCGCAACAGGAGCAGGCCGGAAACCGTTTGATCCCCCCTCGTACATTGTAATGAGGTACTTGAGAGATCAGAGATATCTCTCATGAATGAGCCAATACCGGGAGATGAGTTACTCTGCAAACACACACAGTCTTAATCAACTCTTGTGCTGCTAAAACTTGGTAAAAGGATCAGGTAAGCTATGACTCAAACTCTTGCTATTCTAGCAGTACCTTCTGATCTGATGGCCATCAATAAAACAGTGAATTGATAAGCTAATCCATGAGAAGAGAAGAGAAGAGAAGAGAAGAGAAGAGAAGAAAAGAAAAGAAAAGAAAAGAAAAGAAAAGAAAAGAAAAGAAAAGAAAAGAAAAGAAAAGAAAAGAAAAGAAAAGAAAAGAAAAGAAAAGAAAAGAAAAGAAGTGTTCCTTCATCAACTAGAGGTGAGTGTACCTCCCACTTCCTGGTCTTTGGACCAGCACATGGAAAGTGTGCAGCATGCATGGCCATGTCTGTGTAACTGTGAGGTGTGTGTGCACATGTTGCTGCTACTGCACGTGCATGTGGTCTATCATGTTTGCACAGCAAACAAACTGAATATTTTAAGTCGGCTGGGATGTTCCCTATCCAAAAAACACCTTAGCAAATGAAGTTTTAAGAAGTGCTTGACTTCCAGTAGTCTAAATTTGGAGTTCAGATTTTGTGCATGGTGGACGACAGACATACTGGGTACATAGAGGAGGAATATGATATGTCTGTACAAGTCATATGAATTCTTTCCTTGATATCATTCCAAAACAATTCTTGAGTCTATGTTTCCCAAACCATTCATTTGTTACAGAAGGTTACAGTGCCAACATCAGCATTCCCACTCTGACCTGCCAGTCTAACCAGTAGTTCCAATCCAACCGTTACCAATCTGCACAAAAAGTTACCTCCTTCTCCGATGTTTGCTTGTATTCAGTGCCGTTCCCGGCACTTTGGAAAATAGATGATTGGTTGGTTTCAAAGCACTTAAAAAAGCTAAATCTTTAAAAACAGAACGAGTAATTGCACGGCAATGTGCATTTTAATTGCAGTCAGTTAAACCATTGCAATAGTGCGACCGCGATGGTCAGACAGTATCGATTCAACCACGGCTTTCCAACCCAGTTTACCAACATGTTTGCATTTCTGAGGAAAAGGAAAAGTTACCCAGACTGTAAAACATCAACCGCTTTTTTTTTTTTTTCCTAATATTTTCTGATTTTCAGACTGTTTTTCCCCACTTTCCTCATATTTTTCACTCTTTTGGTACTTCTCTGTTTTGCTCTCATTTCTTCCTGACATTCCTGCATGGTTTAATGGGTGGTTAGGGCTAATCAGGGGTGTTTTAGTGATCTACAGAGAAGTTCGTTTTTCCTTTGTTTTGTTTGGTTTGGTTTGTGTATTTTTTACACACATATGGCATGAATGCCTAAGAGAGAAAGAACTTTGTGTGTTTGTTGTGCTCATCAAATGTTCCCTTCTTAAAATTGACTTGCTTGATGTGCAGAGAAGAAAATATGTTTTGTGGTTCATTCTTCTACGGAGGTATAATATGAGAATAAGCAGAACTGAAGTTGGAATTGCAGCACAGATTTTAAAAGGACAGAGTTTGTGCACAAACACAAAGGACAGAAGAATCTGCAACAATTGAGAAAATGTGGCATTAGGCATACTGGACCTTAGTTGTGTTGGTAATACAAACATGTGAAGCTGTAAAATGATTTATGAAATGACCATAGTTTGGTTTAAAATGAGTAGCCACATTTACATGCATGACTCAAATGATGTTACATCTGTGAAGTACTGCTTGTGCCTTAACCAAAAACATACCACGGTTCTGCTGAACTGCTTCTGATTATTTATTTTGTCATTTTCCTACCTACTGCTTTTCAGATGGCCTCCCCCAAAAGTCAGTCGACTTTTGTATTTTGACATTTGGGCTGCATTAGGGTTGTTTGGCGCTGTGGGACTGTAAAGCCCTGGGAGACAGTATATGTGATAATGGGCTAGATAATTTGGACTTGAATTATTCAGAGTTACAAAAAAAAAAAGACTACATCAGTATCTCTGAATTCACACTGACTAAACTTTATGCAGTCAAACTGCAAGTATGAAGATCTCATACTTCATAATTATCTTTTTCATTTATTTATCCTCCTCTGGTGGCCAAGCTTCTCTCTGGTTCCCACCAACTGATGGATGTGAGTCTGAGACCCGAGAGGTCTCATGTCAGTGAAAGTGAAGTCCAGAATCTAATGTCACTGAGCTACTTGTCTTCCTAATAGCAGATTTATGGCCTTCCACCGTGGGCTCTCGAATGACCCCGGCAAGGGCTCCAAGATCTGAGGTTAGGGGTGAGGGTCGAACAAAGATAGACAGACTGCTGAGAGGGGGTGTGTGAAGGAGAGAGCAATGTGTCAGCAAAAAGCCAAAAATTGGCCCAAACACTTAATTCATTCATGCCTTGAACCTTTTTAATATCTGATAACTGAGCCGAGTATTTATCATCTCAAAGATATGAAATCCAAGGTGATTCTCAAGAGGAGCTCGACTGAAATACTGTGAGAAGGTAGTCCTGATGTGAATACATGCACATGCACAGGCACTGTCACAGTCACACACACACACACACACACACACACACACACACACACACACACACACACACACACACACACACACACACACACACACACACACACACACACACACACACACTTTAGAAGCATTTTCTCATGTCACACTAGAGCTATGTTTACACATGAGGCCCACCATCTCTCACATCCTCTGAAACCTGTTCAGTCCATCCACCCTGTGACCCCACTCTTACCTTCCTTCCCTCCCCTTCAGCCGTTCCGTTACCCCTGCCGTTACAAACAAACACACGTACGCACACAGACACGGATTTCTGCTGCGGGGTCAAGAAAGCGACCCCAGCTATTATGTCACCATCAAAAGTCAATCAGAGGGAAACCCAGCAGAAGGGACTGGTCACAGGTTACCCAGGATCGGAGGGGCCCGGCAACACACCCTGATCTCCCCGTCGCTGTGGTAACAACACAGTCTGGATACCCAGATTGCTGTTTTAGCGTTTAAATGTGAGAACCTTAACTGAAGCTTTGTTTTTCTCCACATGTTGAAGGGATGTGTGCATGCGGCTGCTGCAAGAGTAGTACTCTGCATTTAGAGACTTTTGAGTCTGATGTTTTCAGCCTTTCTGAGAAAAACAATAAAAGCGTAAAAGTCTGGCTAACTACCAAGAATTGTAGCCACCCATTAGCTCCATGGCTTTTTTGTTGGATTATCGGTTACATTAAAAAAGCTTGGTTCACAACAGCACCTCCTCTGTCCTCTTACATATCCGAGTCTGGGCTGCGGCTCTGGCCTGCTTTTTTTTTTTTATTGTATTTAGGGAAGTTTATACTTAAAGCAATCCCAGCCAAACTTGATTGTCCAAGACAGGGTTTGCCGAACACATTTGCTGGCTCTCATCTTTAAAGCTTTTTCTGCGTACCACTGAAAAATAAATACTGTTTTATTGGCTGCATTACACAAGCAAGACCGATAACTTCTGTCTTACTTGCCCAAGTTATTAAGCTACAGCAAGCTGAGCATGTAATCAGTGATATGTTAGAATTAATTACTTATTGTATTTCTCATTATTCTAGGCTACTTATGGGACCATATAGCTGTGCATAGCGAACGTGAGAAATGCTGCTTAATTTTTTTGTGTGTAGCTAAAAACAAATTTACAGAGCCGTAAAATCATTCAGTGTTGTTAACCAACTCACTGAATTAATGTCACCTTAATTAGCTAACTAGTAGCTATCGCTGAGAAGATCTTCCAGTGTCATCGTCTATTGCTGTTATCTAGAAACACAAAGCCAGTTGTTGTTTACCTCTCTTTGAAATGAAAAAAAAAAAAAAAAAATGCAAACAGATTGGAGCTTTAAATCTGCCACATGTATAGTTGTATATTTCCAATGAACAATGAAAAGCTTGACAGGGGTGGCAACAGTAACCAAGGGAGGTGGGTGAGTGGACAGTCAGTTGTCAGTGGATCTGATATACAGAGAAAGAGGTGGCTGCAAAGCCCTCTGCCAAGTCATCACAAGAGCTGAGCCCCAGATACTAAAAAAATACAAAACTAACTGTGAATTTCTGAAGATACAGTGGGTACGGAAAGTATTCAGACCCCTTTAAATTTTTCACTCTTTATTTCATTGCAGCCATTTGCTAAAATCAAAAAAGTTCATTTTATTTCTCATTAATGTACACTCAGCACCCCATCTTAACAGAAAAAACAGAAATGTAGAAATTTGTGCAAATTTATTAAAAAAGAAAAACTGAAATATCACATGGTCATAAGTATTCAGACCCTTTGCTCAGTATTGAGTAGAAGCACCCTTTTGAGCTAGTACAGCCATGAGTCTTCTTGGGAATGATGCAACAAGCTTTTCACACCTGGATTTGGGGATCCTCTGCCATTCTTCCTTGCAGATCCTCTCCAGTTCCGTCAGGTTGGATGGTGAACGTTGGTGGACAGCCATTTTCAGGTCTCTCCAGAGATGCTCAATTGGGTTTAGGTCAGGGCTCTGGCTGGGCCAGTCAAGAATGGTCACAGAGTTGTTCCGAAGCCACTCCTTTGTTATTTTAGCTGTGTGCTTAGGGTCATTGTCTTGTTGGAAGGTGAACCTTCGGCCCAGTCTGAGGTCCAGAGCACTCTGGAAGAGGTTTTCTTCCAGGATATCTCTGTACTTGGCCGCATTCATCTTTCCTTCAATTGCAACCAGTCGTCCTGTCCCTGCAGCTGAAAAACACCCCCATAGCATGATGCTGCCACCACCATGTTTCACTGTTGGGATTGTATTGGGCAGGTGATGAGCAGTGCCTGGTTTTCTCCACACATACCGCTTAGAATTAACGCCAAAAAGTTCAATCTTGGTCTCATCAGACCAGAGAATCTTATTTCTCATAGTCTGGGAGTCTTTCATGTGTTTTTTGGCAAACTCTATGCGGGCTTTCATATGTCTTGCACTGAGGAGAGGCTTCCGTCGGGCCACTCTGCCATAAAGCCCCGACTGGTGGAGGGCTGCAGTGATAGTTGACTTTGTGGAACTTTCTCCCATCTCCCTACTGCATCTCTGGAGCTCAGCCACAGTGATCTTTGGGTTCTTCTTTACCTCTCTCACCAAGGCTCTTCTCCCATGATTGCTCAGTTTGGCTGGACGGCCAGGTCTAGGAAGAGTTCTGGTCGTCCCAAACTTCTTCCATTTAAGGATTATGGAGGCCACTGTGCTCTTAGGAACCTTGAGTGCTGCAGAAATTATTTTGTAACCTTGGCCAGATCTGTGCCTTGCCACAATTCTGTCTCTGAGCTCCTTGGACAGTTCCTTCGACCTCATGATTCTCATTTGCTCTGACATGCACTGTGAGCTGTAAGGTCTTACATAGACAGGTGTGTGCCTTTCCTAATCAAGTCCAATCAGTTTAATTAAACACAACTGGACTCCAATGAAGGAGTAGAACCATCTCAAGGAGGATCAGAAGAAATGGACAGCATGTGAGTTAAATATGAGCGTCACAGCAAAGGGTCTAAATACTTATGACCATGTGATATTTCAGTTTTTCTTTTTTAATAAATTTGCACAAATTTCTACATTTGTTTTTTTCTGTCAAGATGGGGTGCTGAGTGTACATTAATGAGAAATAAAATGAACTTTTTTTTATTTTAGCAAATGGCTGCAATGAAGCAAAGACTGAAAAATTTAAAGGGGTCTGAATACTTTCCGTACCCACTGTATATCACAACTAATACCATACAGAGAGAAGTACAGGTCAAACTTGAAAAAAGGTTTTTAAGCAACCCTGTTTTTATTAAATACTTTCCTTATTCTCTGGGACAAAAGCTGCAGTCTAATCACTTTCATATTAGTTGCAAAAAAAGAAACCCTAATCCGATTAGAGCGAAGAAACAGCCAAATTCCAGACCTTCTTCGACTATAACCCATGTTTGTCTGCACTCACTTGTGAGTTTGGGGCATCTGTTTCATATTGATGTGGTCATAGGCAGTGAAAAGATATGGAAAAATGAGAGCATAGATCTTTAGACTTGGGGACAAAAGTCCTGGATCCCTGCTGGAGCAGGTCACTCTTTGTGAGTGTGCATTTGCATGCGTGTTTGTGTGGGTGTTTGTGTGCATGCACGCTCTATAAAAAAAAAAAAAAAAGCCATCCCGTCTGCTCCTCTCAGCCATCTGAGCGCAGCTGGTGAGCAGATATCTGTGGAGAGCGAGCAGAGAGACGAACAAAGAAAGCCAGAGAGAGAGCGAGACAGAGCACGGGGTTGATCGCAGGGACAAAGGTAATCCAGGGTGAGACAGACCCAGTTTATATAGGGAAACAACATGAATGCACAATTTACAGTTCAAGTGCGGCCATGACATCTGGAAATGGATACAGCTGTGTTTGAGAGTTTGGTTTCCTGTCTAGTGTTTATGAAAGCTTTATTGGTGACACGCTTATTGTTGAGTCTTATCACTTAAAGCAAGACATATTCTGCTCAACTCCTCTCAGTAATTAGCAGAGAGTAGATTCATCTGGATGGCTTTGCAATTACATTCATCACAGTGTTGTGAATGCAGGGTTATCCTTAAGAAACACATGTAAAACTGTGCAACTTTTTTCCTCCCCATAGTGCATTTCTTCTGCCCTCACAGTTTTGTTTATGTACGTTATTTTAACCGCAGGATAAAGTGCGCTGCAGAGGCTGCGGCCTAATTCCTCGACAATAATTCTCAGATACTAAAGATCAGGAGATTACACCAACAACAAAAAACATTTCCTTTCAGTTCCACCAAAAAGACATTATACTACTGCCTATGGACTCTGTTAATGATGTCAGGAAACCACAGACAGGCACAGATAAACACACCTCGGTCAGTGAAAAGCCATAAGGCACACACAGCGGGTTGTTAGGGATTTAGAGTGTACGGCGCTGCAACGGAAAACTTGGATTCAAAAAGATGGAAAGAGAAGGAAATGAGCTCCTGTCTCTGGAGTTAACTGATTATTGTCCTACAGCAGGACGGAAGGAGGACGAGACCAGCAGAGAGGGACGACGAAGACGAGCAGATTTTACTTCCCACAGATGACGGCAATGTTTATCAGAAAAAAAAAAACAAGAGAATATAAAAGACAATTCATCATGTGAAAAGGCAGAGAGGGTTTTTCCATTTAAATGTTCGAAGCAGTCAAAACAAACACACTATCTGAAACATGAAGCCGCTGAAATCACTGCTTAACCACTTTCTTCTTTGCAAATAGAAAAAAAGCATAGCAACACCACTGCAAATAATAAAACTTGTGTGGTGAAGTGAAAATAATTCTTTACAGTGATTTACATTTATGGGATGTGAAACTTTTGAAACCTAATAAAATGGTCCTCAAAAGAAAAGCCCCAATAAAGTTTGAACTGCAAAATTTAGGATAAATGTCAAATTACAATGACGTTCTTATTTCAGTGCAGCTGCTCATTGAAAGTTGCGGTACATTCTCAAGGTTTTCTGGAAACTTCATTTTCAATGTTTAATTTCATGACTTTACTCTAAACGGTCGTGAATCTCAGTTCTATATTTTGCATGTTTAACTGCTTTAATGCAGCACTTGCAGGATTTATAATCATTAATATAAAAGTCACGGCTTTAAAAAATAATATTGCCAACTGAATATAGCCTGCACATGAAAATCACATGACAGTTACAGGATTTCAGATTAGTCTTGGTTTATAAAAGGGAGAAACTTAACAACAACCAAAGAATATAGCAACTTGAACTTGCTGGATGAACACAAAAAAATAGAAAGGTTCGAGATTAATCTTTGCTTTTTAAACTGAATTGGCTCTGATAACCAAAAGCTAGTTGGTTTTCCCTTATTTATTATTATTTTTCTGAACATGCGGAGTGATATATTGGACTAAAGGTTTTCAAAAGGGGAACATGAAGTGAATGATTAGTGTGTGCATTCTTAGTGTTCTAAAAACATTCAGCCAATTTCTCCCTCTTCTCTGAGACATTACTGTCAAATCTGAAAATTTGAAAATAAATTATTTTAGAATCAGTGATTTACTTTTCCAGAGGATATCAATCATAAACTTCCATATACAGTATGTAGCCTACTTAGAAATCAACCAAATTAACCAAAATAAAAGCAAATATAAACCTTTCCAAAGAAGTTGTATCCCACAGCTGAATGCATGACAATAGTATACTTCCTGTTTTCATCACAAAATATCCACAAACTATCTGGGAACCTTAAAACATAAAGCGGATCTTTTTATCCAGAGAAAAGTAAGCCAAATAATAATATTAGTAGTATATAAGATCCATTGATTTTATAGTTTTTTCTCACATTGCAGTATTCTTTAACATTATAAAGGCTGTAAATATCAGTATGGTTCTTATATCTCTAGAACACTAGCATTTTCCTGTCCACTTATATAAAAACAATTGCCTCATGTTGAAAACCTGTTGACATCCTATCCATATCTTCCAGATTGTGATATATAGTGGATCATGCCATTCCTGCTTCCAACGTTCCTTCTTACATCCCTGACAAAACATTCCACACCTCCTATGTACCTCTCACTGACAGAATAATAAATTACACTGTAATAGCTGATGTGAACAGTCATAAAAAACATAGCAGCGAATCCTCTCCTCTCCCTAAATTACAGCCTTTACCTTCCTTCAGCACATGGTCACAATTTGTGCTGTCATCTGTCAGTATACCAGCCATCATTTATAGCCTCTGAGAAGTTTATTCCTTTATTCCTCACTTTGATCGGTATGCTGGTAAACAAGACAGGTGTCAGTGCACAGGATGACCTGGGGGGGAAAGACTAACCACCAAAAAAAAAAAAAAAAAAAAAAAAAAAAAAGATGAAAATCACTGTAACCACTTGTTTTACGTTTTTGCAGCTGAGGCCCACATCTCTCCTGGAATTTGGCATTTGCATGAGTGAAGCTGACATGTCCGGAGCCAAAATGGTTGCCACGAGTAACCACTGCAAATCTGTGACTACTATAACACAAAAGACACAATAACAGATCCCTGGACTATTTTATGTGTTCAGTGCTGCATCTGGTTTTCATTTAGAGATTGATGTTGCTAAACATGAGATCTGGTGTTGGTTACCACTACGTGAGTTTTCAGCATTATAGTAAGTTTTACTTTCTGCTAAAGGTACGAAGCCAGTATGGCCTGATGGCAAAATGTGCTGCTGATAACGTCCTAATGTCCTAAGGTTCTTTTGCACTGCATAATAAAGAGAAGATGTCTGCAAAACTTTACATGCATTTTTTTTTACCCGATTGATAGACTATACTAATATCTAGTTAAATATATTTGAATATAATTTATCAAACTACCACATAGCACATGTTGTCCCGCCTGGAAAAACTGTGCACACGGGCATGTGTCAGAGGAACAGGGAGTAAAGGAACCCAGCAGCGTTTTCGTGCGCCTGAGACCCCCCAGCAGATTAAACCAGCCATGATCCCTTCTGAGTTGCGGATAGCTCCTTTAATTAAAATGTGTCAGAAATGGAATAGTCGACATATTGTGGACAAAAGCTTGTTCAGGTTGTTTAGGTATAGAACATCTGGATCAGTTAAGATATTCATTTGTGCACCTTCTATTTTCCATCTATTTTTCTAAATATATGTTTTGTATTTGCAGTAAAGACTAGATTAAACTGTCACTTCCAATTAAAATGGAAAACGCCATCAAATGTAAACATCAAGTACACAAGTATTTTGACAGGTCTTGAGGAGTAAGTATATCTGTTGAAGTTGTATAAATCTGTTGTGGGTGCAGGGGGAGATGTGTGACGCCGCAAATGATGTCACTGGAGTCAGTGTTGGTTGGGGTGGAAGACTAACGGTTTAAACGGGACAGAAATTGTGGTCATACGAGACCCTATAGTTCACCCACATCTCTGATGAACGCTACGCAGGTTAAGGCAGTGGCAGAGCGAACCCTCTGACCTGAATGTCAGCAGACAAGTTGCATTATCGGTAAGGTACGATGTTTTGATCTGACTGGGCGGCACAAAAAAGGAGGATGTTTCCGGTTCTGTAGGATCCGTTTTTGAATTGTGAATCTAACTATGACAGGAGTACAACTGTAAATCATTGGCGTAATCTTTCTAGGTCTTACATAGACCAGGTGTTTATCCAGGTAATCCTTGTAAACTGGAGTCACTGGAAATCTATTCTGATGTTACAAATTAAATCATGCAGTCTGACTCTATTGTTTCAAGAGGGAGAGATGACTTATTTCACTGAATCAGCAACCGCAGCAAAAATCGTGGGAATGAAGGAGAATTTGCGATGACTCAGCTAAGTGTAACTTCCCAACCTATCGTGTCCCATGTGGCTGTGAGGTCGGAATCGGAGCAAACACGGAAACACTGGTCGTTGTTAACCACATCAGTCCCCCTATGAATCATCTGCGAGGAGGCTCAAAGGGGTGTCTGGATGTTGTGCATGTGCTGTGTGTGTGTGTGGGGGGGATGTGTTTTTTTTATGTCCTCATGCAAAAATCTTGGTGTCCTTGGAGATTTAAGAGAAGATCTTAAAGGCATCTTGTGTCTCTGGTAAAGCGAAATGTGTTCAGCAGTTTTGCCAAATGTTTTGCACAATCACCATTTGGAAAACAATAAAAATCAAACCGTTTTTTGCTCTTTAAATCTGCTGAGAAAACATTTCATGGAGATTCAAATTTGAAAATAAATATAGAGATGCAGCCAGGTCTTCAAGTTATCTGTTTGTTTTTGCAAGCTGTTCACTTTTAAATCCCCAAGCAAGAATGTTTGTTTCACAACAACACCAACAACCCCAGTGACCTGCACTGGCAGCTGCGTCTTCCAGAGGCCTCGCACCTAATCAACAATCCATTTACAAATGGTATTGGCTGATGTTGTGACACCTTAACTGACTGTTTGTGACAAAGAATGTTAGACTATTATCAATAGCAGCACACACACACAAGTTTCCAAACCAGACAGACAATAGTGTATTCACATGTTTATCTCGCCAAAAACATAGAAGCGCAGGTTTTTATTAACAACTGACAATCTTTTATTATTAAATATAATATATGTTACAGTTTGGGGAAACTTTTGAACTGAATTAGTGTTGTTGCTTTTCAATTATGGATTACATCTAATTATCTTGGATGTAGTACATGAACTATTGTGTGTCATTTTGAAAAAAATCTCAGAAATCTCTTTGAAATCAGCCCTTTCCCCAAAGGAAACATATTTTCTTCCCAACAAGGTCCTCGTAAATACTCACTGCTTCCTTGTCACAGCGTGTGCAGGTTTCCAAGAAGGTATTTTACTGCATTATGACTGAAATACAAAGTTCTGTCAACAAAAGCCTTCTTTCGAAGCAGGGGATTTGGCAGGATTATGATATCTTCACCAATGACACCACATATTTTGAACATGTGCGTCATTATTTTCATCTGTTGCACTGGATATGAAGCTACAGCCAGCAGCCCATAACATTGGAAACAGGAGAAACAGCTAACCTGTCAAGTTGAGTTTTTGTGGGGGTTACATGTGGGGTTATTTCTAAGGTGGGAGTACTGACTTCCTGGACTCCCACACTGTACACAGCTTGTTGGTTTTACACTTCAGGATATAATGTGTTTACTGCTGAACTTCCTAAGTGCTAAAAAGCAGATTTTGCAACCTTTGGGCAAAAGTCAGGCGAGCTCTTTGCCTCTGTTTCCAGTCTTTATGCTAAGCATGAGAGCAGTATCAGTCTTCTCATCAAGAACAGTTTTCTTCCTAAAATGTGACTCTTCCTCCAATGCAATCTGCTAAACAAAACCCATGAGATTCAAAAGAATGTTAATCACGTTTTCCTCCAGCCACAATCACGTAACCATAACAGAGGTTTTGGTTAACTGGTCAGGAAAGGATAAATTAACATACATATCTGGTGTAATTGAAATGAGCAATTAGCGTCACTTAGCCTCTAATTAAATATTACAAGATATATTTACTGCATGTAGGTGAGATTTATGATAGTGTATGGGTTACTCAACAAGCTGGCAACAGCCAAGAAAATATGGCAAAAAAAACAACAACAACAACAACAACACATTAACAAGCACACAAATACACACACTCTCTGTCTGACTCTCTCGTTTTGGCCCTTTATTCCTGGGCACCAGTGTTCATGTATTGTTGCTGAGAGTGTAACTGCGAGATAAACATGATGACTCATCAAATTAACAATGTAAATGTCTTTGTGGGACGTCCAAAAGTCCATGGGAGAAGTGGAAATCACAACACAAACAACAACTATAAAGCTTTGTTGGTGGATACACCAATTAAAGTCATTTTCATCCATTCAAAGACAAAACTAATGATGTCTGCTTAAAAACAAAACTGTTAAATTACATCACAGACCACAACAATGACTTTCTTTAGAATGGCAGCCAGTATGTGTTGATCCATTACAAGCAAGATGCATTGCAGTACAAGAGGCCACTTCCTTTAGTCCTGTTAGAATTAAATATTCAACTCTTAGCAAAAGGCTGGTGACTTGCATACCGAGTCAACTGAATCATTGCTTGTTTAGATCATTTATATTTCCATTTAAAACGCGATAATCCTTAGAGCTTAAGCTCTTTATATTTTTGGCTTCACTCGACTCACATTTGTTGGATCAAAATCGAGATAGAAAGAGTCAAAGTAATAAAATATGAAACTTTGTGTTTTACCATGTGAAAGCTTGTCCTTATGTCTCATATCAGAGCACGCTCATGTGTGGTGTTGCAGCCTTAGAAACGTTAAATAGTTCCAAAATTATCAAAGGTCCGATCCCACATAGGAAAGTTTGGGGAATTTGTTGTTCTGCTCTCTTTAGGGAAAAGTACTGGGGTTTCAAGATAATTGTCTCATGCAGGCTTTTAAAACTTGGATGTTTAAATAATAGCTTTTGTAGCTGTTTAAGCCAGAGAAATAAATATGCTAAAATACAGCTCGGTACTTAAATGCAAATAAGTTTCCCAACTCGGATTGCCATTATCCATGATTAGCCATGAATATAAAAAAAAAAAATATATAAAAAAAAAAAATCCATCCTGGCGCCAACATTACAATTCAGTAAAGTAATGAATGTTGTGCAGAAACAAGATTTGTCTGCAGCCATGCTTGTGGATCTGTAAGGCTGTTGTTGTTGTTAGGCGCATTGGGGCTTTAAACTCTTATGCTAACAACAGAACGCTCAGTGCCAGTGCTAACAATGCAGTTAGCGTGTATAACATTTACCTTCTTCACCACTGTAGTTTAGCATTAGCGCATGCTGCCATTTAATACAATGTACAAAAACGCTGATGGGATTTCGATTAGGTTTTCCAGGTATTTGGTCAAAATTTTAGGTATAAGCAAATTAAAATCATGAAAACACTGAAAATCACCGAAGTTATTACATGTCATCCTGAAGAAAGCATGAATGTCTGTGCCAAATTTATGAAAATTCATCCACTAGCTGTTTAGATTTCACTAAAAACTTAAAAAGGCAACCTTACAATGGTGCTAACAGTCACATGATCTGACTATTACAATACATCATAAACCTTGAATGTCTGGACTGCGTTTTGTGCCAATCTACCCAGTAGGTGCTAACTTGAGGTGAAAACTGTCACAAGTTCACGGACGTTATTTCATCCTCATGGACATCTGTACAAAATCGCCGCCAAAGCTACATTATCCCCATTAAAGGAGGTTGTGGTCTGTTGGGTATGAACCACATGAATATTTAGCAGCATGAAGAGAAAAAATACCCACATACATGGTTCATCCTGTTCTCAAATACTGCAAACCCCAAAAATTCTTCGTGTCATTTGTTGAACTGACGACTTAAACAACCACTTAAATAACTCAATTCCTTCCAGAAAACCACTGTTTCAGATTTACCTCCGCAGTTGCAGCCATTTCATCGAACAGCTGCCTCGCTGGTACAAAGTGGTCGAGAGTGTGTTCATTTAAAGTGCTTCCCTTAAATAAGTCCTTTCATCCGTCACGACTGACAAATCTTGTGCAGCAGCAACAAAACTCACCTCTGCAGGTAAGGCAATGTAAAAAGTGACATTTGTTTTCCTTTCCTGTCTCTCTAATCATCTTTTAAGCAAGTCAGATTAAAGTAATACTACGAATGTACGTAGACAAACATCACATACTCCCCTTTCTTTTCTGCTTGTACAATGTGCAAGAAAGTACTTTGCAGTTTTAAAATGTCATCAAATGTCAGGTATTTTAAATCCAAGTTATGGGCTGTAATTATCCCAGGGCAGTACACGGGCAAAGGTCACTTCTGCCTCCCTGAGT
Organism: Brachyistius frenatus; assembly: GCF_029030835.1. Classification (NCBI taxonomy): domain Eukaryota; kingdom Metazoa; phylum Chordata; class Actinopteri; family Embiotocidae; genus Brachyistius; species Brachyistius frenatus. The sequence goes on from NW_027210729.1 coordinate 115,746, forward strand.
GACGTCAGACGCTGACCTCGGCAGGGTTGCAGGCAGTGGGTCAGTCCGTTGGCAGTGCATCCACTCCAGATTAACATTAACAGAACGTGACAGTGCTGAGAGACTTTGAGCTCAGTGGGACAGGGGATTAACAACCGACTGCTATACCTGCAGTGCCTACCGAGCGCTAATGCTGCCCCATTTCCATACTACATACTAATATAAGTAGGTTTAAAGTATGTAATGCGGTCACGCTGGAAAAGTTAATGAAAGTATGCTCAAATATTTGCTGGATTGGAAGTGTGCCTTTGAAGGACAATAAAGTCCCACAATGCAACTCACCGCAGTGAATTCCAGCTGGTTCCTGACCGTGGTAATTCAATTCCAGAAACATTTCTAGAAAAATAAAATATTGAGTCTTTGGATAACAATTTGTTTTGTAACTGTTGAGTGAGGGCCACCCAGGTCAGTTTACTTATCAATCACCCCGTGGTATAAAGTCTTCTGTACCTCTGAAGGTCATGTGTTAGTTTTTAACAGGGATGATGACTCAGTAGGAGTGTTTATCAATACAATGTGATTTATCAACACAGATATTTCAGAGACATGCTCGGGGACAAGGACTCCAACTTGCAAAAGTTTCAGTCAGATAAAGGATCAATGATTCAGGCAGATGAGTCTAACTGCTTGCTCTACTAAAAGGGCACGTTTAGGCAACAAGAGGGATGACATCCCCACTTCTTCCTCCTCAAATCTTCTGACTATATCAGACAAAATAATCCTGATGATGTCCTCAGGGTCATCGAAATATTTGACAGAAAATGTCTGTCAAAAACCAGGGTCGTGGCATTTGAAAGACAGGGAAGGATGTTGAAAATTAGTGGGAATTTAGGATAAAAGAATCTTGGCTTCACCTATTTTCATTTTGTTTGTCTGTCTGCTGGAGCATTTTAATTGACAGCATCGTGCAGTGCATCTTTTGTGTGATTTCCTCTCACAGAAACGGTACATTAATTTGTCGCCAAATGACCGTGAAACCGTATTTATGAAAAGCGGTATAGCACATACATACTGGTTAACAAACAAATTTGCCATTTGTGACAAATATACGTAATGGAGGCAGGATATTTTACAATCTATTGTGCACGCTGACATCGATGGACTGATACGGTAAACTTCATTGGTATTTTACTCATTCAAATAACGTTAAAAAACACATAAATAGAACAGTTTCTAACCCTCGCAACACTGTCTGCATTGTGTTCTGTAAAAATATTAGTGCATAATTGGCTAACATATATGCCAATAGCGATATATCTGATAGACCAATATCGCCTGTTCGTTATTACCAGTCGAGCTTTAGTTAGTATTTACAATTTAGCCAGAAAATTCACATTTTAACATATTTAAGTATTAAATTAAACAAGCAATTGATAAATAATCACCCCTTGGGGTAAAACATGGTTATAAATGAAAACATTATTATGCCAACGGTTTTGTTGGAAACTATCTGGTTTTTAATGCACTAATTGTGCATCCCGTACTTTATAATTTTGATACATGTAAAACATCTTTATCCAACAACAGCACTAGCTTTGACGTGGTATTTGAAAGTCTCTTAATTAAATTTGAAACTTTTATTCCACTACTTCCCTTTTTGTTTATTTCTTTACCCACCGAGTGTGACCGAAAAGGTTTGCTGGAACAAAAATCAGACAGGACAGCTCAAGCAAAGTCCGAGCTTGTATTGCCTGTCCATTAACCGTGTCCCCATTATGGGGTTATTGGCAAAGCTGGTCCTGAACCAGCTGTAAATATAATTAGTGACCACACTGTGCTGGAAGTGCCTCGTGTTGACTCCTGCTTTCCAGTCCACAGTTTGCGGGCCCTCTCTGCTGGCCTCATTTCTTTCTAACACTAAAACCACTCCAATAACTCTTGTTTTGTGTGGCATTACTTGTTTTTTATGGATTATACATTACACCATCCACCGTGCACGATGACACATTTTGCTCGACGCAGTCAAAATACGACTGCGCTCGGTGCCAGTGAGGAAAAATCCTGAGAATCGGAGAATTTCCTGTAGTGATGCCCAGTCAGTGAACAACGTGAAACTGCTTCCAGCTAGCTTCAGTCTAAGCCGGAAAATATTTTCCCTCAAAATATTATCCTGCTCTTTCAGACAGACAACAGTACTGTTCACATCATGGAGGCACATTCACGAAGTGTGACTATGTAAGCGCACATAAAGAGGAGCTTGTAACTGTGTTTTACATAATATAAAGACACTGTTTCTATAAAGCAGATAGTTCAATAAAAAGGGGATTTTTATGAGTGGAGTTTGGTGTTAGAGGTTATTGAGGTTCATTCACTGCTGTATTTGTGGTTAAATGTGCTGTGATCTAAGCATGGTGACATCATTACAGTGTTACAGAGAACATATTAGAGGTTGATAATGATGCACCGTACAGAAACAGACGGGAAAAACAAATCATTAACTTTTATTTCAGTAAAAATCCATCTTCATAACGTTAACTGGATTTTCCAGCAGTTCTTTTACCAAAGATTTTTCAAGCCCACTTTTCATTAAGTGCATGAAACAACAGGGTTTTTTTTTTTGGATCACTGCATAGGTTATGGTATGTATGTCGCTCCTTATTAGCAGAGGCTGCACCATATTGCCAAGACTCAGATTTCAACCAGGGAGAAGGAGGGCGCAAGCCAAGCAGCCCAGCACAGTCCGGCCCCCACCCCAAGATTTCCCTCTGTATTATGTCTGCGGTTTCTCACTCAGCTGTGACTGACAGGCTGTACTACAGATAATGAAAACATAGCAGACGATATCGTCTGTTTTTACAGCGCTATCTGCAGTAATGATCTTACAAACTGTTAAAGATCACTTTCGTTACGGAGTATCTGTTTGAACTATTTGACTTCCAAGTGCGCTGTATTTTCACAAAGATAACGACTGACTGGTGAACAAATACGCGCACGCACGCACGCACGCACGCACGCACGCACGCACGCACGCTAGTTTCCGAGAAGTCAGTACAGTCAGTACCTTGGTAATCTGTCCATTTTCAACATTGCACATTTAATCTCAGGATGATCGACTGTATGTTTTTGTGCATATGTCTTTCTGCACGATCATTTTTAAACTTGTAGCTTTTAACATAACCTTTATGCTCTCTTCAAAATCCAAAAGATAATGTGTTTGCCTTAACTTCTCTGTGATTTGTAGGAAGATGAACATTGAAGCAGCCAGTTTTTCTTCTGCACTGTTCTTAGATTACACTACTGGAGGTAATTACAATCATCGCCATTTGAGATGATACGGTTGGTTGGCCTGCCCTGAAGGAGATATGTAATAATTACTGGTATCTTTTAATTTATAAAGCCCTTATCCGAAAGTCTTATTATATCAAATCTTTGCTTCTCTAGAAATGTGGCTCATATTTAAGTCACTGCAATGACGGTGATATAGTGATATGAGTGGAATTATTCGCAATGACACAAAGAAAGTAAAGGGCTTATACCCTTATTAATTATTGTGTCTGTTGTCATGTCTGCTACATGCTCAGCCAACCCACGCAGATGGTGAAATGAAATGCATGTGTGTGTGAGTGTGAGTGTGTACAGTGGTGTGAAAAAGTGTTTGCCCACTTCCTGATTTCCAATTTTTTTTTGCATGTTTGTCACACTTAGATGTTTCAGATCTTCAAACAAATTTAAATATTAGTCAAAGATAACACAAGTAAACACAAAATGCAGTTTTTAAATGAAGGTTTTTATTATTAAGGGAGAAAAAAAAATCCAAACCCACATGACCCTGTGTGAAAAAGTGTTTGCCCCCTCCTGTTAAAACATAACTGTGGTTTATCACACCTGAGTGCAATTTCTCTATCCACACCCAGGCCTGATTACTGCCACACCTGTTCTCAATCAAGAAATCACTTAAATAGGACCTGCCTGACAAAGTGAAGTAGACCAGAAGATCCTCAAAAGCTAGACATCATGCAGAGATCCAAAGAAATTCAGGAACAAACAAGAAAGAAAGTAATTGAGATCTATCAGTCTGGAAAAGGTTATAAAGCCATTTGTAAAGCTTTGGGACTCCAGCGAACCACAGTGAGAATCATTATCCACAAATGGAGAAAACATGGAACAGTGGTGAACCTTCCCAGGAGTGGCCGGCCGACCAAAATTACCCCAAGACCGCAGCGACGACTCATCCGAGAGGTCACAAAAGACCCCACGACAACATCCAAAGAACTGCAGGCCTCACTTGCCTCAGTTAAGGTCAGTGTTCATGACTCCACCATAAGAAAGAGACGGGGCAAAAATGGCTGCATGGCAGAGTTCCAAGACAAAAACCACCGCTGAGCAAAAAGAACATTAAGGCTCGTCTCATTTTTACTAGAAAACATCTTGATGATTCCCAAGACTTTTGGGAAAATACTCTGTGGACTGACGAGACAAAAGTTGAACTTTTTGGAAGGTGTGTGTCCCGTTACATCTGGCGTAAAAGTAACACCGCATTTCAGAAAAAGAACATCACACCAACAGTAAAATATGGTGGTGGTAGTGTGATGGTCTGGGGCTGTTTTGCTGCTTCAGGACCTGGAAGACTTGCTGTGATAAATGGAACCATGAATTCTACCGTCTACCAAAAAATCCTGAAGGAGAATGTCCGGCCATCTGTTCGTGGCCTCAAGCTGAAGCCAACTTGGGTTCTGCAGCAGGACAATGATCCAAAACACACCAGCAAGTCCACCTCTGAATGGCTGAAGAAAAACAAAATGAAGACTTTGGAGTGGCCTAGTCAAAGTCCTGACCTGAATCCTATTGAGATGCTGCGGCATGACCTTAAAAAGGAGGTTCGTGCTGGAAAACCCTCCAATGTGGCTGAATTACAACTCTGCAAAGATGAGTTGGCCAACATTCCTCCACAGCGCTGTAAAAGACTCATTGCAAGTTATCGCAAACGCTTGATTGCAGTTGTTGCTGCTAAGGGTGGCCCAACCAGTTATTAGGTTTAGGGGGCAAACACTTTTTCACACAGGGCCATGTGGGTTTGGATTTTTTTTTCTCCCTTAATAATAAAAACTTTCATTTAAAAACTGCATTTTGTGTTTACTTGTGTTATCTTTGACTAATATTTCAATTTGTTTGATGATCTGAATCATTTACGTGCGACAAACATGCAAAAAAATAAGAAATCAGGAAGGGGGTAAGTACTTTTTCACACCACTGTTCATGTGAACCGAGTTACTTATGGCTTACTTATCAGTAAACCATACTTATGAGGATATATCTGCACTGCGAGGACATTTAGCCTGATCATCTTTAGAACATTAAAGGTTAGAGTAAGGGGCTAGTGAATGGAAGTGAGTAAGTGCCCTCACAAAGATAGATAGACCTGTGTGTGTGTGTGTGTGTGTGTGTGTGTGTGTGTGTGTGTGTGTGTGTGTGTGTGTGTGTGTGTGTGTGTGTGTGTGTGTGTGTACACACTCAAAACTGAGTGGATGGTCATGTGATGTTAGAGTGAATGTGAAGGAAAGCAGAAGAGAAACTGTCTTTGAAAGATGATGATGAATGGAAATAGTTAAGGGTTTAAAGAAAGGAAGCACAGCACAGTGAAAGAGTGACTACAGAGAAGAAGGCATTTTTCTTTGGGAAGAAAGAGAGAAAGAAAGTATAACAGTGAGATTGGTTCTCCATCATCAGTCCTGTGTTGTCCTTTCTGCATGTGGGCCCTGGGCACTTCTGGCCACACACTGCAACAGGGGAAGAGTTCCCCTTTCACAGAGGCCATATGAGGACAAGACCGAGTGTGTGCGCACATTTAGAGTACGTATGTAAGTGTTCAGTTCAATCCCTGTTTTTATGGGACGCAGTAAAAAATAACAACAGTTATCCCCCAAATGGCACAATCTGTGACCTAATGCCACATCTAGTGAGCCACTATAGACAGAGAAGGATCAGCTCCTGAATGAAGCCAGTTAAAATCTCAGCCCCGCTGCATATGCCTTTCAAATTAAAACCATATGAAAAGACTTTAAGGGAACCGACCTGATCCAGATTACACAGGAACAGTGAAAGAAAACGACTCGGGGCAATTAGATGCAATTGGAGAGACTGGAGTTATGGCAGGACGACTAATTAGAGGAATATGAGTTGGGCTGTTTATGGGAAACTGTTGCATTTTGCCGCATAAAAGAATGATATAATCAACTGTGTTTAACTTGAAACAAAAATACTAGCCTATGAAGAGTGCAATGATTTAGCCCTGCTTTAGGATACGTGTGCATTGTGCAGAGATTTGCCAATTATCGCACACCAACAGTATGTATGAATGCACACAGTGAAACCATTGAGAAAAGTACGTATGTATACTCCAAGTGCCAAATCTCCCAAAGGACTGTAATTTCCGGGCCGCACGTGCTGCACGACTCCAACATGCATCTTGACTGCGTTACAGTCTCGTCTCACACACCCTCGCAACTCACCCAGCTCTCCGCCTGCGCTGACGACTGTGATGCAGGTGATGACAGTAATGTGTACATGTATCTATAATATGTGTCCTCCGGCAATGTGTTGTTTTTTTTTCTGCACGATTTTGACGTCCTACCGATTTAAGAACAGGAGCCCCGTGTGAAACAAATGATCACCCTTACTGCGAGAGTGTTTTGGAAAAGCAATATTTCCCAAAAGACTTTCGAGCCACGCACCACTCCAGAGTTATGTGGAAAATGGTTTGTCCTAGGTTGCTGGCTGTGAATGTGCCCTACAGAAGGAAATTTCTCTTCCAGAGAGTTTAGTGATTTGTGCAAAGAGTGTTCCAGCATGAATCAAAGACTAATATTTCTCTGATGGATGACTTTGGGAGGGCTAAAAGAAACCACAGCTATGCTCTGGTATTCGTTGGGTTGGAAACTGCGAAATGTTTACCTTTTTGAAAATGGCACTGCCAGATGTTGCATGAAATATGAAGACCATAAAGTGTGATAAAACAGCGCGGGATTCACAGATGGTAACTTTGTGAGCTGTGAAAGTAGAATATACAGCAGGCCATGGCTGAAGTGAGGTGACAGACAGAGCAAACACGAGAAGATTGAAAAAAAAAAAAAAAAAAAAAATTAAGCTCGCAAAAGAAAGTGGTAAGAGTAAAAACAGGAAGTTCAGTCAACACATGATATTTAACCTCTACTATGTAATCACTTGAGCACACACAGAACAACACACTCAGATATAAGCAGTAAAAGAAGCATTTCAAAGCTTTGTTTTGACCAGAACAAGTGTTGAAAGCGTGATTATTAAAACTCATGATATGATACAGCAAATATACCTCCTACTGAAAATAATGACGCCTCATCCAGCCCCGATTCATCTTTACAAGTATTAAATGGAATTATAGTGTAATAATATTGATGGGAATTCTTTAATCGCACTTCCCTGTTAAAGAATCAGTCAGCTTTATGATTTTTTTTTGTGCTTCAACAATATGTTAAAAATATATCTGAATACGAGTAGATATTTTGTTTTCCCCTCATTTCCCCCTAAAATCTTCTATGTGTCCGACATGATTCCCGATCAGGTCCCCGACGGGATATTTTATGTTCTTACTATTTTATTATATTTTATTTTAGTATTTGTACTGATTTTAGCCGAGTGTATTAAAATGTTCTCTACCTTCCATTTACGTGGATCACAACTAGCACATTCATTTTATATTATATTTTATGTGGCAAATCCTCAATTTACTCCAAGTTTTTAAAAGCCACACAGCTGAACAATCACATCTCAGTTAGACTCAGTTTCCAGATGGGAATGTCACGCGAGCCACACCACTTTACACAGAAACGTCCGACTGTACTTTGGCCAAAAGTTGCTCGCGCTATTCAGAGCAGAGCTAATATTAAGTGTATTTATTCAGACCGACACCTGCAGCCAAATCAGGCTTCCAGGTCGCTCTGATGTGGCTGCTGAGCTACAGACCAGCAGTCATTCCATTTGGGATTACAGTACAAGCGACGTGCCTCCTTCACATTCTGCGATTGCCACATTATGAATAAACCAAACCAAATGAATGTGTGCGCACGAGTGTGTTCGCAAGGGAGGTTCGACCCACAGTGAGCAGTCAGGAAGGTTGAATCTGACAAAAACTGCTGGTGTAAATCTTCTATGTTGTATCACCCTCACAAACTCACACATTCACATGAAGCAAGCTGCAACTTCCTCCTCAAGGGGTGCCTGACTAGTTATTGTCAGACCAGTTTCTGTGCATGTCAACCTGCACTACCTGAAGGATGAGAATACCAGCAGTAGTTTACGGAAGCTGCACGTGTGACTGTCAACACGTACATTCAAATACAATAATAGGTAAAGTAGGTAAACACTCGTGCGACCTGCAGGCGATGAATACAAAGGCTTCAGTTGCCAAGTAAATGGCAAATATTGAAATGTCTAGCTGCAGGTCTAAACAAGGACTACGGACTGTGAGAAGAAGAGTAGGAGGTCCAGACAACAATAAATCAATTTCCTCTCATTTCTTGAAACACAAGAGTTAAAAACTCGGTCAGCAACTTAATAAAGTGGACCGTTCTGCTTTGAATCACAAAAAGGCGTCCTACAATCGCACACTGGTGAGGCCTTCATGTGGCTGTGCTCTGTGAATTTGTCCCCCAGCGGTCAGACTGCCGAGACTGAGCTCTGTGACGTTCTGAGGCGTCTGAGGAAAAACATTCAGTGCAAATGACCTGAAATGTGGCACGATGGCACTTGGGTTCTCCAACATGACAATATGCCCGCTCGTAGCGCGTTGAAAACGCACAAGCATGCAACAGCAGTAGTCCCAGAACGTGTTGAGTCACCTGCGTACGGTAGCTTTTGTTTGCTAAGACATCCAACACAACAGCAGCGAGTGGAATTATTACTGTGGTTTCCACACCTTGTATTCTCTATTCAACATTGTTTTCTTCATTGATCCCATGTGACTTAGCGCTACACAAGTGTACGTACAAACACACACCCATATTCACACACATAACACACTGGTTTCCTTCACTGTTTGGGTCACTACCAGCTCTTTGGTCTGTGGACCATGGTAGCACAGTCCAGCTGGAACTGTTACCTTTCCTCATGGAAAAGCAAAATAACAGTGCAAATCCATAAATGACACTGGAAAAGGGCACAGAAATGGAGGCTTTCTCAACGAACCGAAGGCTCTTAAAACACAGCAGTCTGGAGCCTGTCAGCCAAAAAGACCTTGGATGAATGGCACTTATCGGTCAAATACCACTTTTCAAATGACATCTAAATTTCACTGAAACATTTGCTAATTCACTTGTGGTGGACAGTGTTTATGGCAAATGACCTCATAAACTTGTGGCATGTTGCATTGAATGACCAGCATTGTGCTTTTGGCATGATGTTTTGGCAGACTAAAGCAGGAAGGAAACTTCAGTGTTGACTTACTGTAGGCGAACATGTCAGCCTTCCTTCGGAGAACCCTCTCCTGGTTGCAGTGGAGGAGGAGAGCTGGCGTGATGAAGGCGGCAGGTGAAATGAAGATCCCACGATGACCAGACAGCGCCATCCAGTGGAGCAACTCGGGGCTGCAAGAGAGCGAGTGCACACGCACAGTTTGTTTTTAGGGCGTGGAGGCTCATGCTTAGGACGTGTATCCATACACAAAATAATACATTATTGAGATTGCATGAGGTATTATTTTTTATTTATTTTTTATTGTTATTGAGTGTGTTGGTTAATTCGTCATATGGTTAAACAAACAGATGGTAACAGGAAAAAAAAAAAAAAAAAAAAGTCGGCCACAAATTGAGCAGTTAGCAGATGACGTCCGCGCGCATACGCACGCACGAGACACGAGAGTCGATTCCCGCATGCGCAGAGCTATCTGGCTTCTCAGTGTCCAGGAGATTGCAAGAAGGATGATGCGGCTGAGCGGCCACCGGCACGGACCGAATGCATAATTGGCCTATGTTAGTCCTATCTTTTCACTTGCCTTGTTTAGTTTCTTGCCAAATTTGCTGTTTAATGTCGAACTGTAAGCGGAGCGGTGAAGAAACTGATTGGCAGTAACGGCAGAAGAAGCAGAAGAAGCAGAAGAAGAAGAAGAAGAAGAGGAGGAGGAGGAGGAGGAGGAGCGCAGCAGTAACTGAAAGGAGTAGGGCATCAAATTGCACCGGATGTCATTATACGCTTATAAATATCGAGGACGTAAGTAACGGCATCCCTTTTTTTTTTTAATCGTTATGTGTAGTTGAAGTGTCATTGTTATTTGGTTTTGAACATATTAATCGCCTTTTTCGGCATCAATTTAAAAAAGAAAGAAAAAAAAAACCCCGCAGAGTTTTGTACGATATTTGCTGAGTTAAATCATTGTTAGTCTCGCTCTTTTGTCCACGAGGAATTCGCTATTTTTTTTTACGTGCGTCGACTGAGACACTTTTTCACGGCATTTTTGTATCGTTAATCTTATTCTGGTCTTTATCCGCTCTCGGCACCTGTCCGTCGCCACCTGTTAAGCCCGGGGAAAACGCACTTTTGAATTAACCCGCATATAAAACGAATGTAAATTATGTCATTGGCCCGTGGGTGAGCTGGACCTCTTTTAAATACACCGGGCGTACACGAGTCATTTTCACCCGTATGTTATTATTGAAAAAAAAAAAATCATAATAACGGTGCTATACTTTCAGTGTGCGGGATTTTATACTGAATTTTCTTTATGAACAGATTTTTATTTTTATTTTTTTTATTTTTTTGAAGGGACGTCAAAGTACCACATTGCAGGGCTGATAACCATCGAACCGGCTTGTGGGTCGCTGGGCTCGCATTTGTACTTAGGCCTCCATCTAAGCTCGTTGATCAATTGAATTTAAGCCTCTTGAGCGGTCCGAGCGAAACCTGCTGACACATGCGCCCCAGCCTTTGTGTTCGCGCACACACCCGGTTAACCATCTCGTTCCCCTCCGCGACCAAACTAAACCCTGGCCGGGTGTGTTATTATACGAAGTCCTGCAACCATTGTCTATTCTGCAGATTATTTAGTCCTCGGCAGCTAAGCACTCAGCACTTTCCTGCCAGTGAGGACAGTCGTTTTACTAAGGTATTCATTATTTAAAGGACGGCTGATCTGACGCATCGGATTAATTATATATTGATATCGAGGCACCTGCTCTCAGATCTCAGCTAGATAAGAACTATTCTGTAGCCTAATGCTGCTTAATTAGAGTCAAGGAAATTCACATCTCTCTGGATGTACTACATAACAAAGTATAGCCTCTATCTATCTATCTATCTATCTATCTATCTATCTATCTATCTATCTATCTATCTATCTATCTATCTATCTATCTATCTATCTATCTATCTATCTCCTACAATGACATAAATATGGTTGTGACTGTCCAGCAATCATAAGAATCAATGGGAAGTGTATTAGCCTCTTGTGGAGGTTATGTTACCTTCTTACCTAAGTGCTGCTGGAGCATAAACAAATGCAAATCATAACCCTAGAGGGTCTCACTCAGGGGCTGTTTCAAACATATATATATGTTTTAAACATATATATATGTTAGGAACTTTGTTTAATGGGGTGCTCAAAAGAGTTAAGTTTGAGTTCGTCCAGTCCAGAAATCACTGGCCTGATGAACACAGTACTATGCACAGTACATGCAGTACGGAGTCTGTGCAAGGATTGCAAGCCTCAAGATACAAGAGTGTTTGTCGAGAGTGGCACAAACTAAGGGCAGCGCGTAGCTCCTCGTGCTACCCGTTACTCTGATAAGCTATGCATGGCCTGTAATTTAATTTGGGTGTCTCTCACTGACGTCGACATTCTACCTCTGCTCCTCTCTCCACAGCAGTATAATCAAGACCAAAGGCAGAGCCATGGAGGTTGTAACACATCTTGTCAATGACACTGTAGAGTTTTACAAATGGAGCCTTACTATAGCAGGTAAGCAGGCGTCGCTTGTTTCTAAAACCAGAGTATTCACACACAGACTGGTGGCAAAATCGCATTTCTCAACAGCTGCTAAAAAAAATCACAGCACTCCTGTGATTATTGAAAAATGTCTGAAACCGATTGATGTTCATTGTTTTCATTGCCATGCAAACTGTAGTAATTTATGGATTTTAGTCAAGTGCACTATTTTGACTTGATCATCTTTCCAACAACAACAACAACAACAAAAAAGTGTATTTTCATATGTTATAAATTACATGAGGGCATAACTATGTAACCAAGATTGGCAAGTCAAAGTTGAACTAGGAAGCAATCGCTGATCACCTCCAAATACAAACTCGTGGACCGTGTGGTGAAATCTTCTCCACTGTCCCTGTATCCCATCGTAAGGGTGATAATTAAATCGTATCACACCAAATGGCCAATTACGTTGGTGGATCAACCAGTGTGTGAACTTTCACAACAATTTTTCGAATGCTCTTTCCCATCTGACGTCACCATATGCCACATTCTTCCAGCATTAACATGAACCCTTTTTCTCCCAGACAAGAGGGTGGAGAACTGGCCGATGATGTCCTCTCCCTATCCCACACTGGCCATCAGCTGCCTGTACTTGATCTTCTTGTGGGCGGGGCCTAGATACATGCAGGACCGCCAGCCCTACATACTCAGGAAGACCCTCATAGTCTACAACTTCAGCATGGTGGTACTCAACTTTTACATCGCCAAAGAGGTCAGTGTTGCCGGTATACAGATAAACATAAACGCAACATGCATGACAAGTCACAGGTGATTTTTTTTTTTTTTTTTTTTTTTTTTTTTTTATGCTAAAAAGCAGGTACTTTAATAAGATATTAATCTGTTCTGTTATTACCTGTGTTGGCCACTTTTGAAATGATAATCCCTCCTTATTTGTATACAGTTAAAATGTTACTCTACTGCACATATTTTAGAGCTCATTCAAGAAATGTGAAGCATTACTAGTTAGTTTTGGTTCTGACTTCATAGATTGTTGGTCTTATAAAATGAAAATACAGGTCTTACAACAAATTTGATTTTCTTCCCTACATAGAGCAACTCTTTCAGATTTGGCATCCCTGCCACAATCTATTGAAACAACAACGTCTGCTCCACATGTCAGAAGAAGCTATATTTAATCCTGGCCACTTGAAAGCAGCTGCTGGTTTTTATGGCCGTCTCTTCGATTTGATGTCACGCATCATGCACATTTTGCATGTTGCTGGTTGCTATGAAGCTCTCACGGTGCACATCTGACATTGAATGTCACCAGTTATACTAATCACCGTCATAGAGCTGCTGCTTAATATAAACCTATGACACTTAAGTGGTTAAACACCACGTTTAGTGTATTAGTCTTGTTTTCTTTTTATCTCTTATCTCAAATAGAAGGATACACATTAACAGAGGAGATTTTTTGTCCGATTATTACATTACATAATTTGTTTAGTCCTGTTTTGTTTTTGCTTTTTTACCCTGCTTGTGTTAAAAAAAATTTTAATTAAAAAGGGCGAAGCAACAAGAGTCAATTGTGTTCACTGCGGTAGTTGCTGCTGTATCCAAATCGTAAATATCAAAACTTTCCTCTGAGCTTTCTTCTGACTTTGTGATTCGCGTCCTCTCATCAGCTCCTACTAGCCTCTAGAGCGGCGGGCTACAGCTACCTCTGTCAGCCTGTCAAGTACTCCAATGATGTCAATGAAGTCAGGGTAAGCTCCCTCCCACACACACACACACACACACACACACACACACACACACACACACACACACACACACACACACACACACACACACACACACACACACACACACACACACACACACACACACACCACCAAACCAATCTATGCACAACCAGAGCCCAAATGAACACACCTGTCTACAGTGGGTCCTTCCCACCAGGTGGAGCAAGTGGGTGTGGCCCTCCATTTAGAGAGGCAGCCACACTTGATCTCTCACCACCTAAAACTCCACCCTCATCTCTACCTTCTGGTCATTTTGGCCTTGCTCTTTCATGATGGCTTTACTAAGGGATAAGAGATGCCACAGTGTCGTGGCTTAGAGAGGAACCTTGTGTGCTACTGTATGTGCATTAGTATCAGGCCGAGGGGAATGCAGCAAAGTTAAAGAGGGCTTTGTGACATGTTGCGCTGGTTGCAGTTCAACATGTTTGGTGGCCCAAATCTCATCTCACTCTGAACTGAGTTTCCACCGTGTAATCAATAAGTCATCATCCCTCTCTGATTGAAAACATCTCCAGCGTAGAGTACAAAAGGAAATGAGGATTTGCTTCATTTATTTGTTTACTGGAATCAATACAAATGCAGTTCAAATCCATCGCTACAGATATATGAAAATACACACCGTATATTGTACCGGTTCTCTGACTACACGATGCTCCACCAAATATCGATTTACTTAATTTACATAGTCCAGCGGCTCAGTGTACGATGATCTTCATGGAGTCATGAAGCCAGCGGTCTGCAGTGGAGTAATTATGAGAAATATTTCACTTTGCAGGGCTTGAATCAGACAAAGGTGAAAAGAGACCTTAATAGACTTCACTAACCTGCAGGTGTATCTAATGTTTGCACATGGTATTCACGGACTTATTCTGTCCCAGGTCAAAACTGCTTTTGTACACTGAGGTGTTAATGTCTGAGATCCACCTCCATTGAGCTGCAATAATCCCCTCGACCCCGCTTGATGTCTTCAGATAGCCTCTGCTCTTTGGTGGTACTACATATCCAAAGGAGTGGAATTCTTGGACACCGTCTTTTTCATCCTGAGGAAGAAATTCAACCAAGTCAGCTTCCTCCACGTCTACCATCACTGCACCATGTTCATCCTGTGGTGGATCGGCATCAAATGGGTCCCAGGTGGACAATGTGAGTACAAAGATCTCCATCATTGATCCTCTCACCTTTAAATGGAGAACTAGTACTCCGTTATATTTGAGCTGTTAAGAAAGAACACAACTGCTCAAACGTCCGATACATATTTAACCCTCTCCGCAGCATTTTTTGGTGCAACTATCAACTCCTCCATCCATGTCCTCATGTACGGTTACTATGGCCTGGCAGCCTTGGGACCTCAGATGCAGAAGTACCTCTGGTGGAAGAAATACCTCACTATTATTCAGATGGTAGGTATTCTTTTTTTTTTTTTTAGGCATTGCACAACATGTAGAAAATGATTAAATTCCAGCCAATAATGACGTCAGATAATATGGAGATAGTTGCAAACTAGGGACTCTTTAAAATATGGTGATTTTTTTTTGCTCTCTCTCTCTCTCTCTCCTGCCCCTCACACACAGAGAGCATATCGAGTGTGACCGCTACCACTTTCACAGTCATTAGAGCTTGTTATTCTAACAGCGAACTGTTTCAAACTTGCCATAAACAATCACTAAATGTCTGTAATAATTATTCATATATCTTAAAATGAGTTGAATTCTTGTTGCTCCTCCTCCTTCCTGCCGGTTGCGAGTCTCTTTATATCGGAGAGGAGGTGAGAAGAAGACACAAAGCCAATTTAGAAAGTGTACTTTTCTAAACAGTAAATAAGCATTAATTAGACACAGAGTATATAAAGTTACTATAATGGTTTTTTTTGCAGTCTGTACATTGTCAGTTAGGTGTTCAGGTATTAGTTTATGTATATTTAGAAATAAACTCTTTCAAATTAAAATAGCAATTTTTTTTTTACAATGAATTAATTTATTCTTCATTGTAGAGATGGTCAAGACGCCCTAAATATTGGTGTTGCAGAAAACTGCATATTTTTTGCACTTGAAAGATTAATATTATTACTTATCATATAAGTACAAATGATGAATAAATTCTATATCGGTGCACCTCTAATTATTTAACGGATACATTTTTGTGTTTTCTGTGAAGATAAATTCGATCCTTGACGAGGTACTCGTGCGAAGGCGTTAGACTTCTGACTGATGTTCTGTCTGTTTCAATGACAGTTCTGCTGTAAAAGGCTTCTCTTTTATTTTTCATGTACAGAACTTTTTGAGGAGTATGGTCACACAAACAAAATAGTTTTGTGTGTGAAGGAAAACCGCTTTAATCCATACACGGTCACGTGACTGCGTGGTTGTTTAATGTTTTACATTCTGCAGAGTTGTTGGATTTTCAGTCTTTTTTGCTCGTCATCTTATGAAGTGCACATCTTGCGTGTCCCAACAGATCCAGTTCCACGTAACCATCGGCCACGCCGGCCACTCCCTCTACACTGGCTGTCCGTTCCCCTGTTGGATGCAGTGGGCCCTGATTGGCTACGCTGTCACCTTCATCATCCTCTTCGCCAACTTCTACTACCACGCTTACCGAGGCAAACCGTCCTCTTCACACAAAGGAGGCAAGCCCGTCGCCAACGGCACTTCCGCGGTAACTAACGGTCATAGCAAAGCGGAGGAGGTGGAGGATAACGGAAAGAGGCAAAAGAAAGGAAGAGCGAAACGGGAGTAACGAAGGAAGAGGGGGTTGCCTGGCAACAAACAGAAAGAGGACAGTTGTTCTGAGGGGCCAGAGAAGGAGGGAGGGGAGGGAGGGAAGGAACAAACAGAGAGTTCAAACCAGACAAACATCCCTGCAGATGATATAGATGGATGTGATTTGGGACCAACTTGAGAAGGTGACTGGGTAGCAATGTGTATTTGTTGGTGTGTCTGTGTTGGGTGCTGGGTTTGGGAGAAAGTGAGGAGTGTTGGTTGTCTCCATTACAGTTTTGTTGTTGTTTTTTTTATCAAGAAAAGCAAAATGCTGACCATGTAGGCTCCGTGCTCTTCTATCCAACAGGAATTTGGACCGTAATAGGACCAAAATATTAAAAGGACCTGCAACCTGCTCAGTATCCACTTATCAACCAAAATTCACCTCCAACTTTTGTACTCTGAATTCCAGTATTGTTTTAACTGAAAGCTTAAGTAGTCTTTAACGTGCTCATTTATTTTCTAGTGCTCTAAAAGAGTTTTAATAAATTGAACTATTACCAACAAAAGAACTTTTTGGTTTGATGGAAAATTTCTGTTTACAAATATTTAGTTGAGTTGAACCTGGTCAGCAAACAAAATAACGTCACAATACAAAATTCTCACATTTGCCATCGAGTGTATTCAACTCGTCTGCAGTCACCAGCACTGCTCTCTCAAACTGACATAACTGTGCTGCATTTACAGAATGACATGCTATTTTCTTCATGTTTATTGTGAATTAAAAACCGGGTTGAAATCACTTTGGGGATGAAACGGTAGTTATTTTTCTTTTCTTTTTTTTTTCTTTTTTTTTTTTTTAGAATTTATGCAAATTTGTGATTATCTTTGTTATTATTCATATTTTTGTGGGTCCTCTTGATTTATTTCTTTTTGCTGTGTGATGTAGCTATGATGGAAGAGAAAGAGATGGAAGTTCAGCTCTATATTGTCTCACTGCCACGTAGGACTGAAGGGAAACTCCTCCTGAAAAGAGCTTTTTTTTTTAAGGAAAACAAATGGTAATTTCATTGTCTCATTAAAACAAAAGCAACACAGCTTCCTGGCTGCACATAAAACTGAAATAAAGACAATGTCAGCACCCCATAGATTCTGTTTGTGTCGCTTTGTTTTCGTTTTGGTGTGAGTGGGGTCACGTATTTGCAAAAATCAAACATGACTTAACTACTTTGCTACCACAGAAATGTTGTATTTAACATATAGAGGCGAGATATAACCTGTTAGGAACTTAAACTAAGATCAAAGCCTCCCATCCCCCATGCTCCCATTTTCTCCTTTGCTTCCTTCCTCTCCCGTTTCTTCCATCCAAGGATTTCCAGGATGGAAAGAACGCATGTGTGTGTGTGTGTGTGTGTGTGTGTGTGTGTGTGTGTGTGTGTGTGTGTGTGTGTGTGTGTGTGTGTGTGTGTGTGTGTGTGTGTGTGTGTGTGTGTGTGAGAGAGGTATGCTGTGTCTTTGGCCTGTCCAAACAGATCTGCCCTAATCTTTGGGTGTAAATTGGCTTTAGCTTCAAAAGAGCTTATTTCCACGTCACTCCATAAGTTAACCAGGAAAGCAGGTCACTGGAAGAGAAGCCTCCACTAATCTGCCATCAGGTCGCCAAAGTAACTCCCAAACTGTATGGATTAGTTAAGATTTGGCTGTGGGATAGTGTTGATTTATAGTGTGACTCGCACTGTACATGTGTTTCCATGTGATAAAGACCTACTGTACCTTTTAACAAGAAAACTAAAAAAAAGTGCCACTGGTGCTATGAGTTCAATGTTCTGTTTCCTGTCTGGACTCTTAACTATGCCTCTTGTCCACTTTTTTTTTTTTTTTCCCCCATACACTTGCCACCTGTTTAGTATATTATATATCATTAGCCTACTGTAGAACAAACACAACAGCCCAGTGCTCTTTCACTCCACTGTGGATTCGCTAAGAGCATCTATTCAATTATTTATCCACTATCCTCTATTATGTGTTACCACTAGTCTGAAGCCACAGAATCCTGTCTTTTTTCAGGTTTTTTTTTCTTCTCCTTTTTCATATCTTCCTCAGTTCCTCAACTCACACACCTCCACCCTTCTCAACATGCACTACCTCAGACTCCTCCTTCTGATCCTTGTGCACCACCACCTGTCTATTTCCACCCATGCCAACGGGATGGAGGTGCACAGATACCTAAAGGAGTAGATGTGACTGATAGACTGGATGAGATGAGCATTCGTCCTCCTCAGGGACACAGAGGGATCTTAGCCAGGAAATAAGAGGATTGCAGAAGGGCCCAGGCTTTTCTATCAAAGGCATTTAGCCCAGGTCACTATAACCTGCATCCCTGCTGCTGCAGGAATGTACAAAAACATGTATGCACATTCTTGTATTGGACCCTGGGTGCAGATTTGTGAGCTGGATTTATGAAAAAAATTGCACTTTGAAGTAGATCTTTAAATAAATATGCAACACCCTCAAGAGGAAAAAAAAAATGCATAAAAGAAACTGGTGCTTCCTAAATATATCCTTCTTTCCTCAGCTAATGTGGCATAGACTTCTACTGGTCTGTGGTTTTAGGCGCTGGCTCAGTCGACAGGACCGAGGGGGCCAGTGTGCCGGTGGAGGGTGAAGGGTCAGTTTGCAGGGATTAAATCCTTGCAAACCTGACCCATCCCTCATCTCATCTCATTAGCAATTATATGACTAAGGAGCTCATTCTAACCTAACAGAGTGGAAACAGTCAGCCTTTCACTGGCTGTCCGTCTGTAGGGCAGCTTAGCGTTTGTGCTGAAGGGGTTTGGTGCTTCAAGAGCTCCCTCTGCTGGACCAGAATTATATTTCTGGATAAGATGCACACCAGTTGAGGGGCCACACACCAAAAACCTTTATAAACTCGATCGACTATCTATCCTCAGGACGGCAACAAAAATGGTGATATTACAGTAGAAGCATGTTAGCCAGTGTCAAGTGGGCAAAACTGGCAACCCTCAGAGGCCCCGGAGGCTCCATGCAAGTTTGCCATGTGACAAAAAAGTCCCATTTAAAGCCTACATTATGTAAGTTTATCTTGTGCTAAGTGTCAGTGCTGGAAAGTAATCCAAGTACTGAATTGAGTTTAAGTTTTAGGTTGGACTTTACTTTTGTATGCAACGTTTTATTTTTTTATTTTTTTTTATGGTACTCTGTACTTGTACACCCTTCATATTTAGCTACTTCTCAGGTTTTACATACAAATCTTCAGTTTACAAAACATGATGCTTGCTAAAGATTACGCTACCCAACAGCTTCAAGTATTTAAAAGTACCTCCTCTTTACATTTATTATAATCTTAAAGTACTGTTTGTCTATTGATATATCAATATTAGTAATAACGTATGTTAAATCACAAGTTGAAGAGACCTAACTACTCCTGACATCCTTACATCTATGCCACATCCTGGGTGTGTCAATTTAATGGGCACTCCCAGGAAACTACATCACACCCCCTCCCCCTCCCCCCTGGCCTGCAGAGCCTCTTTCCCTCCAAACACACAACACAGAGGCTCTGTAAGTGAAAATGGAACTTTAATTCCACCCGTTATATCATTTTATCTGTTTAATATTCCGTGTGTGTTTAATGTCTGCTAAATGTCTTTATTATGACTTTAGACCTCCGTGTTTGTTACCTTAAAGAGGATGGGAAAACCAAGTTTGTGGATGCATTAACTATGTAAATTAAACATTGTTAATCTTATTTACTTACTGATTCAACGATTTGTTAATGCTGACATTTGATTTGAAATTTTATGTATTTATTTTGTCTTTGTTTTGGAAACTTTCATGTTTAGAAAAAAAAAGCATCCAACCATCTCTCCTTTGTTAATCCTGAACCACCAAAATGAACTGTTGGAATGGCTTTGGGATCCAGTGTTTAAATGTGCACACAGCAGCAGATGTTCAGTGAACCAACAACACCATCTTCACTAAAGTTATTTCAATATACATATAAAATAACATTTCTCCATAATACATATGTTTACTTACACTTTTGACTTTTTACATCAAAGGGGTACCACAGTTCACTGATGCCCTGGGATCCCCTGGAAGGTTAATCCGGCCCTGCCGGTGCAGGAACGGTGACAAGTCAGATGCAACTGGAAAAAAGTCAAGAAATAAATATGAAGCTTTTTCTGATATTTTAAATTTGTATAATTACATTTGAAACATTCGTAATCCTTCTTTGGCAGTACCTAATAACACTAACAAAACGAATTTGAATTCGAGAGAGGGGGGGGGGCACAGTGGGGGGTATACTATGTGTGGAGTTGGCTGTTTGGCTTCCTGTTTTGACGCACGTCCTGACGTCACCATGGCCCGTGCCCCTGCAGTGCCCGGTGGCACCCTGTGTCAGCGTCTCCTCGCGGGGCTCTGCGGCAGGGATTCACCCACCGCGCGAAAGTACAGAGGAATGGATGGCAATCCGTTTGTTTTAACTTGTTTATAAATGTGTTGGGCAGTGGCTGTCGGTGCAGTCTGCTACTGCCCATGTTTGTTGGTAAAAAAAAAAAAAAAAAAAGAAGCTTTCAGTAAAGTTAGGCCGTGGGTCCGGATGAGAGGAGCGCTGGCAGCAGCTGGAGAAAAGCGGCATCTAGTGGCGCGTTCACGGGAAGCATCTTCCTGCAAGTTGAAACTTTTATCGTGTGTTTGAATGTTACGACATATAATCTTTGTAATTAAGTAGCTTTTGGGCCGTCTGTGCAGCTATTTTATTTTTCAATTCATGATAAACAGCTAGAAAGTAGCCTATGTTTTGGAGGTGAAAGGGAGCAGAACATGAAGCCTGCCGCCAGTGGCGCTGCAGATCCATCATCATCATCATCATCATCAACATCGTCAGCAGACAATAGTTCAGGGAGAAGGCAGCACCGGGCTCCCTCGCCGGCAAGTGCCCAGGAAGGGGCAACCAAGCGAGCTCCCCGGCACCCAGGCGGGTCCAGATCCCCTTATTACGCGAGGAGAAGCAGAAACCTCCGGGTGAGGGAGACGCTACGGTCCGCCGACGGAAGGGAGAGGGAGCCCGAGAGCCACGGCGGGCCAGCTGTTCACCCGGATGGTGCTGAAACTGATCTCGTCAGACCAAACAGGGCGGATGCTGTCGAGGAAGAGCCGACGCATTCATCAGCACCGGCCCGTCGCTCCGCTTTACGTGCACTCTGCTTCAAAGGTGACTCCGAGCCGCGCTTGTTGTCCGGCAGAGCCTCGCCTCTGCAAGTGAAGCAAAAAGCCGCAGCGGAAGGCAGCAGCTACGGGGAGAGGAGCGGCGTGACTGTGGGCTGCGGAGCGGGCCTCGGGTTGGGTTTGTGGAGGGGAGGATGCTTACAGGCTGAACTGATCCACTTTCATCTGCAGAAGAGACTGAAGAAAAGCGGTGCAAAGATGCAAACCAAGACGGATAGCAGCGGCGCAGTGGAGGCCGCGCAGGGAGAGCCGGAGCCGGCTGCGGGGCCGACAGAGGCGGGGTCCGTGACACAGCAAGACCAGGCCCTGGAAGACGAGATGGAGAGGCTGCTGGAGGAAAATGAAGATCTCAAGGTTTGATACGCGATTTTTTTTAATTTTTTTTTTTGAAGCAGGCTGGTCCGGTATCAGCTATAAGTTATCTAAAATAGATGAATATAGGCTACGCCTGTCACAACCGGCATTGTAGGCCATCGATATCTGCTTTATCATATTAATGACTGGAAATGCTTGTTTTTATTTGTGGACCCATACAGGTCTGTATTCTGTACTGTATCTTTTGTCTAGTGTCATTACTGACCGAGAAAATAAACAAACATCAGTCGATTTGTCTGTTGAACATCCTCAGACATAAATTGAAAACACACTGGCAACAGATGACTAATTGGTTATTGATTATCCTCGTAATGATCCACTTGGATCAATCATATTGCGTGTTAAAAAAAAATACTAACAGAGAAAAGAGAGAGAGATTTGCATTGCATAAGTGCCATTTTGGCAGTAATGTTTGGCATAAAATGGAAAAAAAATTATATAGGTGACATCCAGAAATAATTTAAAATTCAGATTATTGCACGTTTTATATTATACACCTGTGTAAAGATATCTGTATTTGGCTGTAATATTCTATCTAGTCTTAGTAGGCATGTTATCTCCTGCAACTCCTAATTATTATGACACATGCAGTAGTAATCTTTGCTGTGCTTCAACTAGTGTGAGATTGAAGAAATGAGGACCGAGATGGACGAGATGCGAGACACTTTCTACGAAGAAGACACTTGTCAGCTGCAGGAGATGAGGCGTGAGTTGGAGAGGGCCAATAAAAACTGCCGGATCCTGCAGTATCGTCTGCGGAAGGCCGAGAGGAAGAGAATGCGCTACGCCCAGACGGGAGAGATCGATGAGGAGCTGCTCAGGAGTCTGGAGCAGGACCTCAAGGTATAGGGAGGAGGAGCGGAAGCTGCTGGATGCTGTGTCTGTTATGATAATGTATTTTCCTGGATAATGTGTTATGAATAAGTGTGCAAGCTTTTTTTTTTTTTTTACGTAGTCAGTGCCAACAGTCACAGTAACAAAACTATATTATGGCCAAAGCTGGAGTTTTGAGTAATTAGCCAACCAAAAAAAAAAAAAATACAAAGTTATATCCTCATATAAACTAATAAACTAATGATAAGTTACAATTGTTTTAGTTCAATACACTACAATTCTTGCAGGTAGCTAAAGACGTGTCGGTGAGGCTGCACCATGAGCTGGAGAAAGTGGAGGAGAAACGCACAAAGACAGAAGAGGAGAATGAAAAACTGAGGCAGAAACTCATCGAGGTGGAGGTGACCAAACAAGCTCTGCAGAATGAACTGGACAAAACCAAAGAGGTAAAGAACCACTTCATCTCCATCACATCCATTAATGAGCACAAGGTTAATTTCATCTGTAAATCCTTCATTCCATAAATATAAACCAAAGAAACCTTTACGTAATATGACAGAGACATAAAACTTATAAGTTATAGCCCAATTTTACTCTCACAAATCAGTTGGGATGTGGGGGGAGTGCATTTATGCACACATGCAGTACATACACATATATGTTTGTAAAAAAAAAAAAGAAAAAAAAGCATTTGATATCCAAAGATGAATTTTTCAGTTTACTCTCCTTTTATAGTCTCAAAAGAGAAGAGGAAGCAAGGACACCCCGAGGAGTGACAAGAAAGCAGCACAGACTCCGACTGAGGTGAGATGCTCTAAAAAATACAGACAATATTTTATGTGATTTTAATTTCTTTTAATTGCTCTCTATTTTTTCCATAAACAATCAACATTGTCTAAAGTTATGTAGAGCATCCTTAGGAAGTCACTTTTTCCGAGTAATTTCTGCTGTCGTGTTTGTGATCCCATCTTTTTCTCTTGGTCACCTTTGCTGTGGATTTGTAAGAGGTTTTATCATGAATATATTTTAATCATGAATGTAATGTTCTCAAGTCAGACATTCCCTTTTCACCGCAGGCTGCAAAATATATCTAAATGAAAGCTAAGAGTTTGCAGAGCTTCAGCAATTATGTTAGACTTAGTAAATGTGAAAAATCCTCTTGGTCCAATGAGAGATAACCCTGAACTCGGGCTCAGAAAGACTGCTACAAATATATTTCTCTTCACTTAAGTCTTATTGCAAGAGAGTGACCTTCTGAACTCGAGGATTTTGGTTTAAACCACTGGAACGCGTGTCAGTGTTTGAAGTGAATCTACTTTCTGTGTTCTCTTTATGTTCCAGGAGGACAATGAGGACCTGAAGTGCCAGCTGGCTTTCATCAAAGAGGAAGCCGTGCTCATGAGGAAAAAGACGGCCAAGATTGACAAGGAGAAGGACCGTCTAGAACAAGAGTTGCAGAAGTATCGTTCCTTCTATGGAGAACTGGACAGTACCCATCCCAAAGGGGAGGCCGGGGGGCCGCCCACCACCCGCGAGTCAGAACTAAAGCTGCGGCTTCGCCTCGTGGAGGAGGAGGCCAATATTCTGGGGCGGAAGATAGTCGAGTTGGAGGTAAGAGCAGACGACGCCACGTGTTTTTTTTGTTTTATTTTAGGGGAGGGCGATATGAGTTTTGAGCCGGTCTCCCTCCCTCCACACAGGTTGAGAACCGTGGCCTGAGGGCCGAGCTCGACGACCTCCGTGGTGAGGGGGAGGGTGCCGGAGGCTCTGGGAGTGAAGCGATGGCCGGGGGGGGCGCGGGGCGAGGCCTGGGCGATGACCTGACGGAGCTCCGACAGCAGCTGCAGCTGGTGGAGGATGAGGCGGAGCTTCTGAGGAGAAACCTAGCAGACGTCGAGGACCAGAACAAGAAAGTGACCAACGAGCTGAACAAGTTACGCTTCAAAGCCAGCACCCACGAGGGAGGGGCCAGGCACGGAGGAGGAGCAGGAGGTGCGGGGATTGACGGAGCGAAGGCAGAAGCCCTGCAGGAGGAGCTGAAAGCTGCAAGGCTACAGATCAATGATCTCAGTGGCAAGGTATGAAAGGTTGATTCATTATGTTGTTAGCGTTTCCGTTTTATTATAGCTGACCACATATGAATAATCTGAGCTCCTAGGTTTTGTTTATTTTTGCTTATATTAAAAAAAATAGAAAAACAGGTTAGAATTGTGTCTTATTTTGTAGAAATTAAGCATCTACAGCGATCGAGCAGCTGCGTGAGGCTGTACTTTTAAACGCCAACACTAACAGTCACATGCTGTCACCGACAGTGCTTATATGCTGATATAGTTCATGTATTTTGTGTTTATATATTTAATATCTTAATGTTTACTATCTTTATTATGTTAGCAGCATGATAACATTTGCTAATTAGCATAAAACACAAATTATAGCTTGTTTGTAATATATATATATATATATATATATTATAGCAGTATTTGCACTAAAGAAAACATCCAGCTTCCATCCAGTCATGGCACGGCCAAAGTCCAGTCCAGATGAAATGTTAGCATCAAATTTCAGGCCGGTCCGCCCGAGAAGAAATCACGAGTGTCAGCCTGACGTTGTGGCGAGAGGACGCGTCGGTTGAGCGCCCAAGACCTTGGGTTTCTGTGTAAAGTTTCCTCCACCCGCTGAAGCCTCCAGAAAGAGATGTCCTCTCACTAGCGCCTCCCCTCTCTCCCCTTTCAGGTAATGCAGCTGCAGTACGAGAACCGCGTGCTCCTCTCCAACATGCAGCGCTACGACCTGGCCTCCCATCTCTCCGTGCGACCCAGCCCGCGGGACAGCGATGCCGAGAGCGACGGCGGCGGCACGGCGAGCGGCCGGCGCGAGAGCGACGAGGACTCCGCCTCCTCCCGCCTGCTCCCGCCCCACCGCAAACGCGAGGGCCCCGTCGGCGGGGAAAGTGACCCGGACGAGGCGAGAAACAATAACGGCGGCAGCCGGTGCCCGACCCCCACGCGGGGCCTCTACACCCCCGCCGGGCCCGAAGGCGCCGCCTCCTCCGCCCTGGCCCGCTTCCTGCCCGGCGGCCGGTGCAGCCTCCGCGACAGGCAGCAGATGATAGACATCCGCGTGGAAGCGGAGAGGCTCGTCCGCACCATCGACAGGCTCATCGCCGACACGGCCACCATCATCTCGGAGGCGAGGGTCTACGTTTCAAACGGCGACCTGATGTTCGGCAGAGGGGAGGAGGGCGGCGAGGACGACGGCGGCAGGATCAGGGAACACGAGCTGCTGTATCGCATTAACGCCCAGATGAAGGCCTTCAGGAAGGAGCTGCAGGGCTTCATAGACAGACTGGAAGTGCCGAGGCTCGAGGACAGGGAGACAGAGGAGCCGCTGTCGGTGAGAGACGGACTGGAAATGTTTGAGTTTCACGGTGGCGTATCAAACGTCCCAAACACTTAATGCTGATTCTGCTTCTTCCTCCTCCTCACTCGATCCGCCCTCCTGTTTCTCATCCGTCATGGTTTGTCACTCCTCTCTTCTTTCACCCAGATGTTCCAGCCCATCATTTTGCTCATCCTCATACTCGTGTTGTTCTCGTCCCTCTCTTACGCCACCATCTTTAAACTAGTCTTCCTTTTTACTCTTTTCTTCGTTCTGTGATGTACGCCTCCCTTCATTCGCATCTTCCCTCGTTTTTTTTTTTTTTTTTGCTCTGTTGATTTTGTTTTTCCATCCCCGCATCATTTGTTGCCAAGGTAACCAAAAGCACAGAGAAAAGCTCAGCACTCGCCAAAGCCGCAGTCACATTCAGGGAAGTGTGGCTCGCTTCGACACTGGAGTCTACATAATCACAACACTTCACTGCCCGCATCAGTCGTTGGAGAAGGTGAGTTACAGATAATACACTGACAACTGAGATTGTAACTGATGAAGATGAGCCTAATATTTGTGTTTCATAAGCTTTCTGCTTGAGACATCAACAAAGAAATCACAGTCAAACACTGTCTTCTGTGTTTTGGATGCGAGTTTACTTCACTTTGGGAATTGTAAGTGTCGGATTAAAACCGATGAGATGTCTGTCCTAAAGGGGTATTTTCACATTTTAGGGAAATACGGTTTATCACTTTGTTGTTGAGAGTTAGCTGACAAGATTAAAGGTAGTACCCTAACGAATAGTGCTCTTCCATGTTCTGACTCTTACTTGTGCAGAGCAGGAATTTTGACAGTGTATTCTTGTTGTAATCCGCACACTGCCGTTCTGCACTGACTGGAAATGACCTCGCATGTGATACATCACCTCCCAAAATATCTGCAGCTTTAATTATTTTACTCAGAAATTAAGATGTTTTTGTGCCCACTCAATAAACACTGATTCTTCTGTCCAGCAGCAGTAGCGGGGGGGGGGGGGGGGGGAGCGGGGGGGAACCCACTATTGTGTGGTGTTCAGGAACAGCTGCAGCTTCCTCAGAGCCTTAATTTGAAAATTCTTCACGCTGGTGGCCCCGCCCCTTCCTCTGTGAAGCCAAGATGGCGACCTTTTAGGATGGAAAGTGTCCAGAGCTTCACACTTCTTTCTTGGGGCATTTTGAGTGCATCGTCCCGGTACTTGCCGTGCACTGCATGTTTCTGTACTTGACAGTGCGAATGCACTTATGCACTCAAAGTAGTGAGTGTTAGTGCACAAGAACGGCATTTGGAACACAGCAGTGTTTTAAAGCGGTGAAGTCTTTTGGGCCCAAGGAACCTAAATCACTGATCTGCTGGGCGGCTGAAGATCCGGGTTTTATTCCAAACAGACTAGAATCAAATTTCAAAAAAGGGGGCCAGAGAAATCCTCACTTAAAGGGTGACGGAACAAAATGGCTGAGCCAGCCAAGATTTGTTTTTTTTTCTACAGCTTAAACATCACATTAGTTTAAAAATAGAATATATTTCTGTAAGCGACGCACTATAGGGTTAAACTTTTTACAACACGAAGCCACAGTGTGAACATACAGTAACTACATGGGACTGTAAGGGAGGAAACCTCCATCACCTTCCCATGCTGCTGTATGTCCTGGTTTAACTTCACTACTACACATGCGTTCCCCTGTAAAAGGTTGTAACAGCAGTGGTCTCCTCTTTGTTTTTCAGAACAACACTTGCTGTCCTGTCCTGCTAACGGTGCCTCAAGGTGAAGTAAGGATACAGTTTGTTTGTATCCCTCGCCTTAACTCCTAAAGGGTTTGCCATGCATTAAAAAAAACACAACAGGTGGAGGATTGATGCCAGTGATCCCGAAGGGGCTTCAAACTGGAAAGAATTCTGATCATGTCAAGTGTTAAATGTCACATCTTGTCTGGGAGGCCCCCGAAGAAATTCCCAAGCGGGCCCCTGATTAGGGAAAGGCATTAGTAATTGATGGTGCAGCAGGTGAACAGTAGCAACTGCAGCAGGATGAGTCAAGAACACAGTGGCAAGTTCGGGTTACTCCAGTATGACATTTCAAATGTTGTGCTCTCAGCTGTTTTGTTGTTATTACATGATCATTATTATTTTACAGTATTTACAACTATAGGCTGACATCATGTAAATCAGCATGAAAATCACTGAACATTTGTTTTGCCGAACCTGCCAGGCATCCACTCGGCAGTCTCTTTTTCGTGACTATGCTCAATAAAGATATTATTGAAAGTGACACATTATTACTCACCGTGTCACCCACACCCATTTGGCATCCCTTGGAAAAAATGATTTGCACCTGGGGCTGTGGTCACAAGACAAAATCTGCCCAAGCATCCTAAAGCAGAATAGCAACAGAGAAGCCTATTGGTCGAGAGATCTGCAGCAGTTGAAATAGCTATGTAAACACTTTCCTTCTCTACGTGAGCCCCAGTAATTATAGCCAGGATGCTGGTGACGACAGTTGTCCCACCGAGACTTCAAATGCTGGAATAAATTTGACATTACGATATGCGATCCCGGCTCCAATGGCGCGCCGCGTAAACAGAGGGGAGCGGTATAAAAAGTGGGGACCCCGGCTGGAACACAACTTGTTTACCCTTTAGCTTCGGACTTAACCTCGACCTGCTGGGAGAAACGGTCCGCTTTAAATCCAGTCCGCGGGGCTTTTACGTAACACGGCGGAGGAAAAGAGACGGGAAAGCACCGGCGAGAGCGCACTTGACAATTTGGCGACGAGGGGAGCGAAACTCTCGGAGAGAAGGAAGCGAGTGGCGCGCAGGGACTAGACCAGGCTGGGGATTTATACTGGAGGCAGGGAAGACGTTTATCTAGAGTCAGGTAAGAACGATCACTGTAGAGCAAATGGATGCTATATGGGATGATATAATTTCAAACTAATAGTGGGATATAACGACTAAAATATAAAGACAAAGCGAGTGGCAAAACTTGAAGTTGAATAATTCATCTACTGTGATCTTTTTCAAATATATTTAACATTTTTCATTGTTATATTCATTTTTATTTGACTTATGTTTATGTTTTATGATTTCTGTCTTTTCCTCTCACACACACACACACACTCATTCTGTCCCTCTTCCATGTTCACAGGACATCCAGCCAGTTTACTATGCATAGTTACAAGATTATTAATATCTTTACTCTTACATCATATGTGTGGGGGATGGGGAGGTGGCTGGTACATTCAGACACTTTGGACAAGGATTGGCAACTTGTAATATTGCGTGATAACAAAACAAAACAAAAAAAAAAGCCTGGCTGTCTTAATTTACTTGACAGAAGTCCCCTCATTTAGGCTGTTGGTGCTTCTAATGGGACACAGCTTCATCAGGTAATAATGAATGTAGGCAGATGGGATGATTGGCAGTCTTGAGTATGAGAGCAGAATTTCAAATACTTTTTGATGTCATTCCCTGCATATAAAACACTGAGTTAAAGGTGGATTTCTTGTAGTTGTTTAAAGGTCAAATTATGATCAGAGAATGCTTATCTTTTCATTCTTAATTCAGGAAGCTGTGTGGCTGCCCAAGAAGACAAAATTAAATAAATTACAATAATACACCAGTATGTCGGTGACTTGTGATAGTCTAAATCATTAGTCATTACTCTGAATAGCCTCAAAACAAAGCCAAGACAAGTGGGTGTAGGAATGTTGGTGGCGAACGGTATTCGAAGCTGGGACAGTGCAATGCCTTTGGGCTTACAGAACTGATGCCATGTGTGCACAGCCGAGTCAGGATCCACAAAAAAATGGCCACCCCGCTGCATGCCAGATATTTTTTTCTTCCCATGTGGCGAGGTGTGTAGCGACAGGCAGGAGGTCAAAGTGACCAAGTGTCTAAACGCTTGCTGCGGTGCTGGCATGCAATATTCGTGTCCACACGTGCTGCATAGGTAGGCTTACATGGTTGTGAATTTTGGAGAAGAATGTCAAAGTCGAGGGGCTGTAAATATCTGACCTTTGGGAGGGTAGAAAGCATCCAACATAAGATGTCAATTAAGCACTCCAGACAAGGAAAAAACATCAATTGAGTGGAATAAAAAAAAAAAAAAAAAAAGATTTCCTTGCTGCTATTTGCCCTCAGTCAGGTGTCATTGCTACTGGTGGAGTTGGATGTTTAATTCTGCCTTGTTAAAAGGTTAAAACAGGTTAACCAGCTTTCAGTTTCAGGGCCAAAACACATCGAAAAGAAGATAACAGCAGGATCTTTTTTGTACTTAGTAACCCGACCATTAATAAATCGTGTTACCTCTCTTCCATGTATTTGGCTTTTTCCAGGCCATCAATCCTTCTGCCCCCTGCTGGCAACCCATCGGTGACCTCTGACAGGAAAGTGAAATAGGAGAAAGGGGAATCTGCCCCGGGCTAACCAACGGCTTGCGTCATGGCAGCCATCGATCTGGAGCGCGGGCTGGAGCACAGCGGCCGGGCCTGGGGACAGGAGAGGCCGGAGCTGATGGACAACTTTGACTCGGAGATGCAGGAGTGGGAGGACCAGCTGCAGGACATTCAGAAGAAAATTGAAGAGGTGAGGGTTTTTATACAAACGCTCAAATGTGAGAAATTTCAAAGAACACAGAGAAAACACAATCTGAATGTGAATCTTTGCTCTCAGAGAACACACATTGTATTTACTCAAACATTAGCTGGGCCTTTGTTTGGGTCACTGACTGGGAATTGACTTATAGAGTGTAAAATGGATTTTTAAAGAGCCTCTGATACTTCACTATCAGTGCCTAAATTCAAGCCTTTTCCTCTGTACAATACTGCACCTACTGACGTACTGGTGAAATATAGAAGTCAAATTCAATGGCTTGTGTGTTGCCAATTGTGTTTTTAGTCAATTGAAGTTGTTCAGTCCTTTACCAAAGTAATAAAGATATTCATTGAAAGAATCACTGAGATTTATTTAAGAGTTCAGTTTAACAATGATCTTCAAACATGACACTGTTTTGTCACACACACACACACACACACACACACACACACACACACACACACACACACACACACACACACACACACACACACACACACACACACACACACACACACACACACACACACACACACACGTGGTACATAAGTGTGTCACTCGGTGTAATTTGTTTGTGGTCCATAATAAACTGCTGGCAGCACACGGACACCCTCACGGCCTTGTTGGAGCAATGATACAGGCAAATGTTAACAAGCTAATTAAACTGTGATGTGCCGACAGACATGCTGGACATACACACACACACACACACACACACACACACGCACACGCACAACTGGGGCTTGTGCAAAGTGGAATACCATGTATTGATCACGAATATCATTAATATAGGTTGGGTTATGATGTGATTTTGTGGTAATAATAATAAGACCTGTTGGCTGAATAAACAAAACACAGATAGCAGAAGCTCAGCTTTTTAAGTCTAGATAGCTGAACAATACATCAAAGATACAGGAACTCAGCAGGGAGTTGTTCATGTCTCCTCTTCTGTTTGTTTTTTTCCAGCTCTACAATGACGTCCAGGCCCGCAGAGGAGCCAACGACATCACTCCTGACAACCAGAAGAACAGCGGCCCGTTGGAGTATGACCTAGCGCACCATGGCAATGGCCTTTTTGCCCCGGGCCATCACGGCGAGAATAACCCCGGAGCTACGACTGTGCCACATCCCCATAGCAACAGCTGTAACTACAGCCCCAACGGGTACAGCTACCCCGTGAGTCATCAGAACGGCTACGCTTACTGCCACTCCAACGGCGTTTCAGAGATCGGAGACTTACTGGAGGATTATTTAGGAAAGGGGAAGCAAATGAGCCGGAAGAACAATGGAGCTCGCCATGTGGTGAGTCGAGGAAAAGCCTTTTTTTTTTTTTTTTTTTTTTGTGATTTCCTTCCTCGTGCCTCATTTCTGTTGGCGTTTGCGCATCAAAAGAAACCAGATAGGTGGACATGATATGAGTCAAAGCTGGGGTTCAGTCAGGGACATACTGATTACCCCCAAGTCTGCTTAAACTGACAGGTTACCAGATAGGAGTTAGTGTCATATTCTTTCCCAAGTCTTGCACTTTCGCAACACCTGACTAAGCAGTCGAGAGGGGAGCCGAGATGTTCGGCTCCTTCTTGGTCAACATGCGAGGGAACATACCAACATGAAAGTACAGTAGATCAGAATAGTTTTAGCTGTGCTATATTGAGTGTTGATCAAGGGTCAGTCGAGGTTCAGTTTCGGTAAAGTACAGTAAAGGAAACCTCGCCAATGATCCCAAAGTAACACACACCAATTTTAAGCTTTTAAATATAGTAGGAGCGTGTTGATATGGTTTGTTATTTCAATGTATTTTTCTGATTTCTTTCAGCACTTCAGTGACACAATTACGGTGAGCCAGGAAAACCCTGCATACCAGGACGAGATCAGACGAAGAGCTGGAAATGAAAGGTAAGATGTTTACGTAGCTTATTTAAATTCATGAACCTTTTATAGAATTCGAAGCATCAAACTTATTTTGTGTGTCTCTGATTTCATTTTTTGTGTGAAAAACCAGGCTTGTTCAAGAGCAGTTTTTGGGTAGCTTTGAGGAGACCGAAAACAGGAA
Organism: Brachyistius frenatus; assembly: GCF_029030835.1. Lineage (NCBI taxonomy): Eukaryota > Metazoa > Chordata > Actinopteri > Embiotocidae > Brachyistius > Brachyistius frenatus. The sequence continues at coordinate 148,694 of NW_027210729.1, forward strand.
GAACCAAGTCTCTCACATGAAGAGCTCGCCCCGCAGAGAGAGCTCCCCAAACAGAGAAAACACGGGTGCCAAGCCTCCTCTCGGACAAAGGGATGCTCCCGCTCCACAGGCGCGCTCACAGCTCCCAATCACAACCCCTGAATCTCCTGCCCTGGACAGGAAGTCCTACGGTCCGGGAGTCCTTGTAGACAGGAAGTGCAGCAGCCCCTCCGTCCTCAGGAAGTTTGGTGCAATGCTGCAGGAGAACGAGGGCAAAATGCTTACCGAATCAGGGGTGGTGACCCATCAGGGACCGGCCCCGGAGGCAAAGTGCCCCACTCCGGGCTGTCAGCGCAGAGCTCTGGGAGCTGCTGCAGTTGCCGGCAGGTTGCCCGTGCGCGTGCCTACCCAGAAATGCCAAGCAGATGCAGACGTGGCGACAGCCGGGGTAGAGTCCAGCCAAGAGTGGGGTTTAGTATTAGACTCTGGTAGGCAGAACTACAAGGATCAGAGAGGAGCATACAGCAGTCCTAAAGGGCCCCAGCCTGGTGGTCAGCCATCCCAGAGGAGATCACAGTCGGCAGTCAGCCCAAAGATTAGACCCAGGGCTAACAGCGGGGCCGACAGAGATGGAGGACTGGCTCAAGGGGAGAAAGCAAGGAAGCCTGCGCTCCAACATGTGGAGCCCAAAATGGACTCCAGGGTCTCAAGTGCTTCTTCTGGAGCTCAGAGGATCCAGAGGGGAGGATTAGCCGGACAGGAGTTGCCAGGTTGTGGTCGAGTGAGGAACGAAGGACTTATTGAGCTGCTGGACATGCTGGAGATCCAACACGAGTACAGCTCCGGTCCCAAAACAGGATACACAGCTTACAGACAGGAGCCGCAGCAGGTAGGTTATTTTCTGCTTCTTCAGTATGAGCTCTACAAAACCAACCAGTGAAACTCTGACCACACTGACACGTGTCCCATCATGTTTGTATCCAGGTAAACCCAGCCGAGCCGTCCCCAGCCAGACACAAGAGCTTCTCTCGTCCTGCACGGCCGGCCAACCAGCGACCCCCGTCCAGATGGGCCAGCCGCACCCCTACTGCCAGAATCACGGCCCCTTCAGGCCCAATCTACCGCCCCCCAAGCCCTCTGACTCGCGCTCCTAGCCCCATGACCAGAACCCCGAGCCCCGCCCGGAAGCACCGGCCTATCATTTCCTACTCTTTTCAGACTGAGACTGTCATCATGTGATCCATTTGAATGAAGCCTGTTCCCTTTCCTCCGGGACTACCGTCACTGTGTAAATAGCAAGGACAGTTTTGTTGAGTGCTTTAAGAGTGCTGCAAAGAAATGCTTCATTTCACCCCCAGAATAAAACACATGTACAACATTCTCCAGTGTTGCTGTGGCTTTGAAGTTCCTCTGTGCCCAAACTTTGCCAACACATCAGCCTATTGCTTTGCTGCAGTTCCCTTCCTTAATTCATATTCCTCTTCTTTTGTATTGACTTTCAGGTGTTTTCTGTGTAATGTGATTTGGCATGCAGCCCTGTTTCGAGGGTGTATGCTCATGTGTTCAATGCTCATGGTTGCCATGTTGAATTCAAATTCAGCCGTGCCACCAGGGGGAGTAGATTAAGCTGCAACTGTTCTCCCAGAAGGAACCTGCTAACTGTCAGCAACAGTGTGTTTTACTGTATCATATTGTCAAAATATAATGAAGATGTTTGAATAACAGCTGTGACAAATGACTATAATATGCCTTTAATGTATTTTTTTTTTCTTGGTAATAAACATGACAGTGCTTTGACATAAAGACTCCGTCTCTCTCTGTGTTGCAGCATTGCACTGTTTTGTTCCGTTAACGATGGCTCACATTTCAGGATGTCGATGATCTATTGCATGTCGAGCCTATGGATATCTGACACCAGCAGCCCCGGCATGCCATCGCAATGTTAGCTCAAGAACTGTTAGTTGTTGCAAATGAGGTAATTGGCCACCAACCTCAACACATCCGTTGGTTGAAAAACACTTACAGACCTGCATATTAAAATCCTCCATCACAACTCACAGATTGTCTTCCAATGAGGATTTCTAGGTTTAATTATATTCTAAAAATAACACAGATTTGTCACAACGGCTGTGCTGCGAAGTACATTAACACGGCAAAGTGTTCGTTCGAGAGCAGCTATGTTACCCATCGTTATCGGGATATCCAGTGTGCAGCAAGGCACAGATCACTTTTCATGTGTTTCTCGCCTCATACGATTGCATCAACAACCTCTGGGTTCCCCGACACCTCCTGCTCTGTGCAGGGTGAGGAAACGCACATTCACACACACTGTCGAGTTCACACATAGACACACACACACACAGAACTAAATTTCCATTAAACATACATATCTTACAGTTTCTGCGCCGAGTAATCTTTTTTTTTTTTTTTACACATATTATATATCCTTCTGGCTCTGCCACATATTCCTGCTCTGACAGAGGTAGAACTAAAGTGAGAAATGTCATGTAAAGGCTGGGTAGTTGCGTGGAAGTCCCTTGGCCCCATGATGCCTCAGCCCTGTCACCCAACCTCGCGGTGCTATGTGGCACCTCAGACAGAAATAGCAAGCGTGACGTGTGTTTTGGTGCCAGAAATCTTAGCCCGCTGTCTTTAGGGGTATAAATAAAAAAGAGGGAGGGAGGGCATTGATTCCCCTCTCTGTCTTAGCTATTTTTCTTTTATCTTGCCTATCGTTACTTCTACTTCACCAAAAATACCAAACGTGTCATTTAAAACGTAAGGATTTCAGTTGCTCTTCGAAGACATACATTTGTTCCCCCGTTATATTTTATCTTTGGACGCATTATTAATGTTTCATTTTTAGTCCTTCTCTCACTGAAGACTTTTCCTCTGCCTGCTTCCCTATTACAGCCTACAGCCTCTCTTCCTAGCTCTACTTCAGGTTTTGTGTGTGTGTGTGTGTGTGTGTGTGTGTGTGTGTGTGTGTGTGTGTGTGTGTGTGTGTGTGTGTGTGTGTGTGTGTGTGTGTGTGTGTGTGTGTGTGTGTGTAAATGGCAGCCTATCTTACAGGTTGGCACCTCTGTGGGCGGCCTGGTAGTATTTTAACGAGGCGTCACTCCACCATCCTCAAAAGGACCTCCGCTAACTCGACCACACGCCTGTTGTAAACTAACTATTCCACAGCAGATCCACTGTATCAGATCTGACAATAATTCTTTGGTGTATATTCTTTCTCCTCCTTCGCCCTCGCCTCAGCCTCAGCCTAACTCCTCTTTCCCCTTCTCTCCTATCAGACTGACACAGTATGGCAGAGCTTGGCACAGCGTGTTCTCCACTGGACAGGCTATTCATGAGAGCAGAGACCGACAGATGACAGAGAGAAAGAAAAGGAACACAAGAGCAGACAGCTGAACTGTAGCCATGGCTTCCTTGACGTCAGCAGGCCGAGTTAACCCACCCACTCTGACCCGCGAGGAGGCAACGCCCACCATTAATTAGTTTTGCATCACAGCAGCAAAGGGGACTATCTCGACCGAGTTGCGCAGCTTTTATTATGTGCTTTTGTGTGCCGGTGTTGTCCTGCACAAACACACATTCATGATCCACCTGTCTATACTCCTGGGATGCCTTGGTCATGACTTCTAGCTACGAGTAGCATCCCTCACGGCTTTGATCATGGTGAAGGTGCTGATCTGCCATTCTGAATGACTTACTGTACCGTGAGTGTGTGTGTGTGTGTGTATTAGTGTGCTGCCATCCCGAGACAAGCTCACATGGCATTCATGTCCCGTGAAGCCTTGAACCAATGTTGAGTAGTTCAGCATTAAAATCAAACGTCCCCTCTGCTCAGACAAAAGTTATCATCAATCAAATTGCACCTTACAGTCGATTGGTAGTTAATATTTGCCCTGTGCATGTACAGGACACTGACACTGGGGTGATGGTTGTTTTAAATAAACCATTTTTTAATGCACATACTGACATGTAAAAGCAAGAAAAGTATCCTTTCAAAAAAATAACGCCTTGGCTGGCTCTAAGTGACACTTTATAGAACTGAGCCAAGATTAGTGAGTCAAAACGTCTGCTTTGAAAGACATCTTTTTTAACTACCTTAAGTTAGGGTATCCGGGGTTTGATGCTATCAACTCAGATCGGGTGCTGAATATGAGCACTGCTGACATGATAAAACATCTTATTTTGAGAGAACAAAAGTTGATTGATTCGAGAGACCTTTTGATTTCCTGTAATGACAATAATATGACTGTCTTATTTCAATATAAGAACTTGTATCATTAGAAAATGTGATAAATTCAAATTGTTACATGCTTTAATAATAATCGTTTAGATCAAAATAGCTTTGTTTTGTGCGTGATATTTTTTTTAATTCTTTTTTATGTAATAGTTGCTGCAAAAAGTATTCCAAATAAATAGCAATCTTGTCTATATATATTTATAATTATATTTTTCATACCCACAGCCATTATAGGCCAACGTCAGACAGTTCACTGACTGCATGCACTAGTTGCTAGACAGCCTCTGTTCATCCAGAAAACCCTGACAGGTCTATAAGATGACGTTTTGACTTGTCATAGCAGGAGAAGCACAAGTGAAACCCAAGAGCCAGCTCACCTGAGTGGAATGCGGCCTAATATTTTTTTGGGGGGAATGTTATCAGTTACACCTGTGCCTTTCCAGCTTTACCATGCCAGAGTTCCCGCTGTGAAAAAGGCCCGTCGTGGTCGTTAAATGTGTCTGTAAAAGCCCCCGGCTGACATAATGTCTTTCTGGGATGTCCGAGACACGTGGGAATCTCGAGTTCCTTCCTGCCTCTTCTCGCCCACATCCACCTGTCCCCCGTCCTGTGCCCTCTGGCCCCCTGCTGCATCCCTATCCTGACATTCGTTTGGAGCCGCGCTTTGGAGGGTCTACAATGAAATCCTCAGCATGCGTCAGTTGCTACTGCAACAGACTCAAAATAGACAGTTAACTGCCTCATGTATGTGTGCGCATGTGTGCAAAACTGTGAAAAGAGGAGTGACAGGACCACCGTGTCCCGGAGGTTAAACATCAAGGGTGACCGGATGACCTGGAACTGAGCTGTTTCACAGCTGTGTTATGAGGCTCTCCGATCTCTCTCTTTGCATTACCTAGTACAGTTTCTCTCGTTAAATCGTAACAGACCGGAAATGTTTTCGCATGTCTCAAGCAACATGAATATGTGTACTTTGAAGCTCCATGACGTTTGCACGTCGGTGGCCCCTCATTGACACCCACCCGCACCGGACACACGAGCCCTTGGTTTCATAAACAAGCCAGGAAGATGGACACCTTTGGTACTCATCCGCAGCAGGGGCCTTACCTCAAGTACGTGGGGGTCGGCGTGTCTTTCGGGTTGAAGAAGCAGACAGCGGTTAGACACCTAAAACAGAAAAAAAACAAAAACAAGGAAAATATCAATACTGGTATAAGTGTACACTAAATTTGGACAATTTTTTTTATCACTTTAGTTTGCCATCAGACAGCCCTTTTCTGACAAGAAACTGAATGCGTCACGTCGTTCTCTTCAAAGCCACCAGATTACTTTGACAAAAACAGTAACTTTAACGCACAGAAAACAGGAAACACTACAACTGCCTCCATCAGTTGGTTTGTTTTATTATGAGACTTTTGTCACGGTTTTTGGCCTTTCTGACTTCTTTTTTGTATGCCGTTTATTCCAATACCCATACTAACCTTACTATTTAGTATGCCAGAAAAATATTTAGCATGTCCCAGTACATGTGAAATAAAGTAGGCCCTGGGCCAAAAGTACCAGGATGTCCAACCGCATCCGTTCGTATTTTGCAGCAAGCAAAGAATCGCGCTTCTTCTGGCTGTTCTGACCCATGATTCTCGTGTACACAGTAAATATGACCCCATTTGAACGCAGCATTTGCACTCCCAGTATTCGGACACAGATTGCTGGACTGTCATGTTGGACACGTTTTCCCCTGCCTTCGGTTCTTGCATCTATTTTTGGATTTCCACCTGCTGTCCTTCAATGCGTTTGGGTCCTTCCAGCTTTCGGTGGTGTTTTGCCAGATTAGTTGTGCGCTAGATATGTCCAGTTGTCACGGTAACTGCAACTCGCCATTACGGATTTGCACCAGCCGAGTCGCTCCAGCTGAGATGACCTATTGAATACAGTTCAGCCAAAAACATTGAGGCCTCTTGACAGGTGAAGTGAACAACATTGATGATGCCATTACAATGGCACTTGTCAAGGGGCTTTGGGGTGTATAGCGCTGTGGGGGAGGGGGGGGGTGAGGAAGGGGAGCAAACCTGCTTTATTTAGTGCTCACTGCGGAGCCAAATTCACAAAGGCCAGAGGTGATAGCCCCACATCGTCAAAAGATTAAGGTTAGGATTTTTTTTTTTACTAGTTGACCAACAGTGAAACAATCCCAGCAGCACACACTGAGTAGGGGCGGGGTCGGACTTGGAGGTCCGTTGGAACTGCATTTAGCAGCCCAGCAAAGAACAGACCGACCCTCGCAGCGGAAAATGACCAAACTTCCCAACGGCCAGTCCTGCGCATCATTATAATACCCTGAATACGGATAAGGACGTCTTGCAACCCCACTTGAGAAATGTTTACTGTCGCTTTAAATAAGGTCAAAGAAAGTTGGTCTTCATTCGGTGTCACGCAGTTTCCTGAACACCTGCATCAGTCGCAGGCCGGGTTTCTAAAATGTTGTTCGTCTACCGGGAGTGTGGACGTCTCACGTTATTCATTTCGGGGGCCAACCCCGTTAGACCTTAGGTGTACTTTTAAATCCCATCACTCTACACTTCCATTTTCACCCACTTTATCTACACCGTACATAACTTCCCATCTGTTGGACTGCAGCTCGTGTCACAGTCTGGCTCGCTCCGTCTCCGTCCACCCGTCCAAACTGTCAGTGCGTCCGCATCTGCCCATTGAAACGGCCATCTCAAATGCCGGATGATGAGTGCAGCAGTCCGAGCGGCGGGACCATCAGGGCCAGCCAGGAGGAGCCCAAAGCGTTCTTGAGAATTTCAGACCTCTCCATTAAAATAGAATATCTCCCCCCCCCCACCCCCCTCCTTTGAAAGACGAGCCGCGAGGGTCGCCTTTCAAAACAAGAGCGGGGCGCTCTCGTGGGATTAGCTGGTGTTGCTCGGCAGAGGTGACTATAGTGGTCTCTTTATCGTGTGACGGATGACCAATTTTAATTTGGTTTCAGCGGCGCAGTCAGCTGGGAGTGACCGCATGGCCCTCCGAATAAACAGGCGCGCGCACACACGCTTTCAGCACAGAGGAATAAAGTTCATTCAAGAGTCGGCAGCTATGCTAATGTCCCTGTGGTGATCATTAGCACTCAGCACGCGGTAGAGCTGATGCCATCTGGATTTCCATTAGTCCGGCAGGTAAATGCTTGCGCACGTTGCATCTCGGCCTACGAGAAGAATGTCCAAATTCATGCAACAACGTGCTTGTGATTTTGCAACTAAAGACTTGATGCATCCATCTGTCCCATTTCCTTCCGGTGCTCAAGCTTCATCCCGCATCCAGTTTTTTTTTTTTGGCCACTCGTTTGTTTGATCGGTAGCCCTTTGGTTGGCCGTCCACGCCGCGACCCGGCCTTTGTGGCTCTCTGAAGTTTGAATGGTATTATGTGAAGTAAATACCAACATTTAGAGGCGCTACTACGTTTGTTTGTTCCGTTTCTTTTCTTTTTTGGAGCTTTCCGTTTCCCCCTTCCTTCTGCTCGGTATGAAGGCTGGGATCATATTTGGCAAACATCAATCTTAAGTGTATTTTCCAAAATGTCAAACCGTTCTTTTGGCAAATATCAAGATCAGGGTTTTTCCGATTGAGGTAGAAAGTAATTCACGTCTGGAAAACATACTGTAAGTAAAAACAAAGCGAAATTCTCAATGAGGTAAAAACACCAGGCATGCTGGAAGTCCCATTCCTTTGATTTGGGCCCCCAAAACACAACATGCAGTATATCCCAGATTACTGTTGTATGACAGCAAAGGCTACTAATCAAGTTTTTAAGTTTCCCATTTAACTCAAAATGCATTTTTTTTTTCCTTCTATCTCAAGTTGCTTTGTCTTGACGCCTTTTATGTTTCACATAAAGCACTTTGAACTGTCTTGCTGAAATGTACTATACAAATTAACTTGCCTTGCCCAAAGTATAAATCCAAGTTTGGCATAAACTGCGGAGATCATGCTTCTTTTTTTTAAAGATGAAATCGGACAGCGACTTTAATTTTGTTGACCCGAACTTAAAGGACGCTCTCAGTTTGGTGGAAAACGACATCCGCGCCACGATTGCGATATTTCGGATTTAAGCACTTCTGCTTAATAAAGTGTCTCCGCTCCGTTTTCGCTTTCTCCAGCTTACGTATCACGCGCTTCATTTAAAAAAAAATAAAAAAATAAAAATTAGTGTGACGGGGACTATTTGTGGAAGTGTTGGGAAGCGCGTGTGTGTTGTTTTCTGCGGCGTGAAGAATTAAAAACTACAGGAGGCATTTGACCAGGATGTGATGCACAGGATGCGAGAGGTTTAAAAAAAAAAAAAAAAGGGCAGCTGCGCGTCTGAAAACATACGTCACCTTGTCTCCCGTCTGTCTGTCTGTCTGTCTGTCCAGCTGAGAAACTATGTTTGGCCGTATCATCTAGTGCACCAGACCACAAAGTAGCCACGACCTCTCATCGTGCGCGCAGTGACGCGCGCCGACAGTCCGTCCACTCTTTTTTAACTCGGTGAACGATCTCTTTGTTCCCGTCGTCGTCCGGTGTCCTTCACGTTGTCACCACGTCTCATGTCCCCACGCGTCCGTCCCCCCCCCCCTCCTGCCAGATGCACGTTCAATCTAAATACAGACGGGCGTTTCGACGAAATGTAAATCTGTCGAGTGTCCCAGCACGCCGGCTGCCCTTACGTGATACACAACGGTATTGACGCAAGTTGTGTACAGTCCGGCTCGCTGCTGACTGCTGCAATGGGTTTTGACTGCTGTACTGGACAGGAGACAAAATGGTGTCAATCAACCGATGAACAAGTCACGTAAACGACAAAACTACCCAACGACTGCAATAAATGAAGCTGATCGGCGCTTTTTTTTTTTTTTTCTTTCCAGGGAAGTTGATGAAAACAAAACCGCACATGCAGCTGCAGATGTATATATCGAAATGATCCAAAAGGCACAAACACAACATCTGGCCACCTCCACCATTGACACACACACACACACACACACACACACACACACACACACACACACACACACACACTCGCAGTTCTGTGGAGGTTCTTTGAAAGACTCGAGCCAAAGTCTGGCCCATTGAGCCATGTTTGTAATTCAAGTCACACACCGAGCCCGTGCTTTTCTTCCCTTGGCAAAGACGTTTCCGCGTCTATGGCGGCAGTCGTTTCGAAGACCACCCATGAATGAATCCATTTGTTGCACACGGATGTAGATTCGTATAATTTAAAACAGAAAATAGTTTTGAGCGTGCTTCAAACGTTTTGATATTTCCCATCTAAATCGCCCAAATTCTAATTTTTGTTTTCTGATCACGTTTCTTTCTTGTGGACATTTAAAAAAAAAAAAAAAAAAATGCAGTTACGAGGAAACCAACATGTAATTATTGAAGAAAATGTCTAGTCTTGTGCTGAAATATGCTTTCGTGTCTATCTCGTTCTATTCTTTCGAGTTAACGAGAGAAAATAAGCACGATATATCATTCGGTTTGAAATGCAGCTTCAAGATTTGCATAAAATAATAAAAATACCTGACGGTTTGTTGTGACTTCTCGGTGTCTGTCTGGCTGGCAGGTTTTCACCCAACCAGTCTGTCTGGAGTTTGTTAAAAGGACCTCGGACTCAAAGTGGGGAGGAAGTAAATGTCAACGTAATTTGTGCAAGAGCTCCATCCCGTGGCCTCCCGAGGTACACCGCACTTAGACCAAATTCAAATTCACTGTGAACAAACAGGCCGACGTATTGGCACCACTTCTGTCTCTCCGTAATTGTGTAATTTATACCATCGTGTATTCAAAATGAAAAGCAGCGAGCATTTGTTTTTAAATCACAGATCAACTATTTTAATAACTTGACAAAACACCACACTGACAAAAATTTGCTTTGGGTAATTCAAACAGTAAAGTTGACAAGATAAAATCAAAAGCAGCTGTAGCAAAAGGGGAGGATGGTGGTGGTGGTGGGGGGGGGGTTTGAGGTTAGCTCACGCTCATCCAAGTACATGTCAATGCCATTGCTTTGATAGCAGCCCTACTGAGAGTACTATGACAAGAAATAGAAATCCAAATGTGTCTCTCGACATATATAACCGAATACTTTCCAGTGCTCCTGCCAACACGTCATTATTAAAACAAGACTTTCGCTTTAAAACAGAGGGAATACGGCCTCACCCCCCAATGAACACACACACACACACAAACTCCAGATTAAATAGTTATGAAGTAGGTCCTGATTAAACCTCTCAACTTTAAAAATGAACCTAATCAGCACAGCAGGAAAAAGGAAGCGGATTTGAACCCTCTGTATCCGCTACGTAAGGTGCTACATTTAAGCTCGACCTTTACACCATCACTCAAAAATAGGGGAAAAGAAAGATGACAAAAATAGCAGCCACATCAACCGTGAGCTCAATCATTTCACCTCGATGAGGTTGCACTGCCCCGTCACGTGGATGCGAAGGCAACGACACATTTTTTTTTGGGGGGGGGGGTTTTGGACATCGCCGACCAATAAGTCTCTAAAGTTGTTTTTTTGTTTTTTTTTTTAAAACGAGACTATTGTTGCTGCAGAAATCCCACATATTGCTGGTTGAAAGCTGTTTACAAAGTCATTAAAATAAAGGCTTGAAAATAAAATGTAAAAATCCCTTGAAGCAGCATTAATGTTGTAACCTTTTCTGGTTTTAGTTGTTTCTGAACTGAATGCGATATCGGGCGGAGGAGTTACGGAACGTCGGCACGCAAAGATGGAGTTCATCCCGGATGTTGAATAATGATATGTTAGCGGTGGAGCGCCGAACACTGTAACCCGTGTCCTTTATAGACCTACAGATTTGCAGACAGGGCTTATAGGGACAGCCACAAAATGAAGATTACATTCAACTGGATGGAGATCCTTGTGGAACAAAAACAATATTTTGATGTAAAAATAGGTCGTATGCATTTTAGGATGATATTATTTGGCACAAGATCAGTAGGTGTGAATACACCCAGTGATGGGTAAAAACACAGCAAGTGTATTTTTTTTCCTTTCACGTGACCTTTAAAAGATGCATAACGGTTTTCAAACTTTGTTTTTGCCGAGCTGTCAAGAATCGTCATCTGAAGGCCAGCGACGGCCGTGCAGTCATACTTCTGTCACGGTGCACTGTCCATCAGGACTACGAGAGCGAAGGCTGATCGCAGAGCTGGAGGGCCTGCCTCTCGGAGGAACCCTGGTCGGCTGGCTCTCTCTGAGCGCTCTCTGCCCGAGTCGTCTTCGTGCCGCCGATTCTGCCCGATCCGCCTCGCTCTCCTTTTCCTCTTCGGTGTCGCTGCTGCCGGACGCAAACTCGTACGCCTGCGGCTCGACGTCTCCTTCCACCTCTTCGCCTTCCGGCTGGCTGACGAGGAGCTGGGAGAACGACTCCTCCAGGGTCGAAGGCGACGGGGACGGCGGACTGGTCGGGTGGCGCCCCAGGAGCGTTTGAGGTCTCACGGGAGGGAGAGACATCGCAATCGCAAAGGAGGACTGCGATTGGCCGGCGGAGTCCGATCCGTCGGCCGAGCTGACGCGTTCCGTGGCTGCCGAGGCAACGACCGGTAAAGCCGGGACGGGGGCGGGTTCAGGCTCCAGCCTTAACCCCGCCACCCCCTTCTTGGGGATATCCACAACGTCCCTCTTTATCTTGCGTCTGCGGCCGTGCTCGTTCCTACGATACTGCACCATGTTTTCCAGATCAGCCACGTAAAGAAACCCGGCGATCAGCATCTCTGTGCTCTTCCTGCCTTTGGCGAAGGCCTCCTCCAACTCCCTGGTGGTCCTCTCGTCGTACTGCCACCAGCCGTTGCGCCCCTCGTAGTACCACGCGTAGTCTCCGCGGGCGTCGCCTCCCGCCCCGCCGCTTTGGCTCAGCCCGGCCGCCGCCGCCTTCAGCTCTTCGGGCGAGAGGAGGACCGGACGCTCCAGGAAGTCCTCCGGGATCTCCTGTCGGCAGAGAGCGCAGCGCTTGCTGTGCCACGAGGCGCCCTTCACGCACAGGAAGCAGAAGACGTGGCAGCACGGGAGGCGCACCGGGTGGACGCAGCTCTGCAGGCAGATGGCGCACTCCGGGCTGGCGGGGGGACCTCCGCCGTCTCCGACTTCCTCCATCAGCTTGGAGGGAGCCGGCATGTCCACCGCGCTGTCCACGTCTCCACAGCCCGCCATGCTGCGAAGACAAACAGACTGTCAAAGGAGCACATCCGGTGATCGCGGCTGCTGCAGTTCATAGTCGTGCGCGTGTTTTACTAAACTGAATTGGTGACTCGGAGACCTGGACACCTGGACGCGGGGACGCGGTGTCTCTTCCTGCTCGACGCGCGCAGCTCCGTTGACACTTTCGGAAACGCCCTCGTGCACACGCAGCATTTAAATGTCCGTTTATTAAAAAGGCATTCGTGGAGTCATTTCTAAAGTTAAAATAACACCTAAAGCTTAAATATCGCGATAGGTAGCATCCTCGACTTTTCTCGTGACTTTATTCTGACAAATAACACAACAAAGGCCTCTTGTTTGACAGCGCTAACGCACCCACGCCCCCCGACTGCTGCTAAGCTAACTCGAGAGCAAGCTCACGGAGCCGCAAATCGCACAAACGGATATTATACGTTTCTTACCGTAATGTTAAATGTTTGTCCGTGTTGAGAAACTAACACGACAGCTCGTTAGTGGCGAGCCGAGGTCAAACATTCACCCGAGCTGACGCCGAGCTGACGGCTCCGTTAGCACGTAAAGTTAGCCCCGTTAGCTGCGAGTGTGCTTCCTGCCCCGCTTTCGCTCCTCTATAAATAACACTCACCTGAACATGTGGTGGCCTCTACAAGCGTCCTCGGCAGAAGCGCAGACGGAGATATTTATACCGCAGCATTTATATTTGGGTATGAAAGTTATGAACGCCGGGCAGGTGACTGCGCAGCTACGTCATTTGAGCTACGCCGCGCGCGCTCGCCGAGCCCAGCTGACTCCAGAAGCCGATCCACGTGACCTGACCGGAGAAGTGACGTCACGAGCAGACGAGGGAGGTCAATCACACGCCGAGCTTCAATTTGCCAACAGGTAGCCTTATATAGTCTTGTTGTTGTTGTTGTTGTTTCATACTGTTGACTGCGTAAAAGTATGCAATTTTTTTTTAAAAGAAGTATTCCGATATTTGCTCAAATAAAAGTACCAATACAGCAATTATAAAATATTCAATTACAAGTAGAAGGTCCGCATGAAAATAAAAGTGCACAAGTAACAGCAAAATGTCGTGAAAGAAAGTAAAGTCAAAATAGTTTTCAGAACTGGTCTGACCAATCTGGCTGATGTTATGATAAATGACATCTTTGGACTATCAATAGTATAATTAGTGTTACTGCTGTAGCTGCTGCAGGCGGAGCTAGTTTGAATTACTTTATATCCAGTTTTACATAAAGGGGTCAGCAGATAAATCAGAGGAAGAAACCAAAGAGAGGCCGTGCTTCCGGGATGCAGATAAATGTGCATCCAGAAAAACAACCGAGTACCTTTTCAGTAGGAACAATCAGGACAACAAAATTATAGGTTGAAAAATATCTGAGCAAAATTATGCAGGAGAACTTCCATGAGTTCAAACTGGACCACTGTCATGTCACGTGTTTGCTTTAACCTTTAACCCTGTACTTACGTTAGTGTTGGTTTACAGTGCAGAAATGCTCTCTGTTGCATTTTTTTTTTTTTTTAAATGACCAAAGAACAAAAGACTTTGTTTTTTTATACATGTTATTGACAAAAAAAAAAAAAAAAACAGTGTGTAACAATCCTCCAAAAGTTGCAGGAAGATATAAATTGAACCAAAAACAGGTTTGGAAATCACAACATAAAACATACAAGCGCGTCCACATAAGGTCAAATGATGCAGCAAAGATGCTGACTCATCATTACTGGTGGATTGTATTGGAAAATGTACTTTACATCAGCTGGATAACTTTTTACAATTCAAACTAGTTCTTCAAAGTTTTTAAATTACAGAGCAATGTACTCATTACAACCTACTCGGCCTCTTTTTGATGACACACTTCCTGGTCTCTGACACGTGCGGGCAGGGGTCGCCGTAGACACTCGGGGAGCGCAGGACTTGTCGTGTGCGCGTCTCCTTTCCCCTCCTGGAGACTCGCACGCCCCGTTTGCGAGCACACGGACCCCAACCAGACCAATCTCCCACCTCACAGTGAGCTACGGGAGAGGGTGGACAAATTAGAAAGACACTCATTTGGTGGAAAGGTATAAAACTGTAAGAATATTTTAAAAAAAAGACGTGTATGCTGAAATTTTGCACGGATGTTGTTGGGATGCTTAAAAATTCTCACTCGGGGGGATGCACTGCATCAGCTGTACGTCGGGCTCAAACCCGCTCGAGCAGGTGAGGTGGCACTGGCCGTGGAGAAAGTACATATCTGCTTCGCATCTGACGCACATGTTCCTCCTCACACACAGCTCGCAGCCCGTGGGACACTCTGTAGGACACAGGGGGACACGCATTACACCGTGGTGTCACTTTCTGACGTCGTACAGAAACCCCTTTCAGTGATGCATGCTGGCTGCAGGAATACATGTCGGAACAGTGGCACTGCGTTACCCGTGCACTCTCTCAGTGCCGCGTTCGCCGTCAGCCCCTTCGGGCAGCTGTTTTCACATCTGCCTCGGAACAGGAAGTGGCCCGGATGGCAACGCGTGCAGAAGGTCTCGCTGAAGCAGGAAGCGCAGTCCGCCGTGCACTCTGCGGGGAATGAACCGTGGTCAGTGCACAGCGGCCGCGGTGTCAGGACACCGAACGACGTTGCGTTCTGCGGCATCAACTTTCATCAGTTTTATCACAGACAAGATTATTTCAGACCTTCAGTTCTGTTAAATAAGACCCATTTAATCGAGTTTCGTCTCACGCAAGCTTTCTTATGCTAAAACGTCCTTCCGCCACTCCTGCACGTGTTCGCTGGTACCTACTGGTGCAGGTGCTGACGTACGGCGAGCGCATGCCGTAGTGCCCTCGGGGACAGGAGGACAGACAGGTCCCCCGCTGCCGCATCCCATCCAGCTCCAGGTGAAAGAAGAGGCGGGGCTTGCAGGACAGGCAGCCATTCAGCGCCGAGCATGTTGCACATCCTGCCTGGCAGACGCTGCTCCCTGCCGTGGGATAGAGAACAAATAAGGACATGAAACTTATGTGCGGGATGCGTGGCTGATTTGAGTCTGAATACAAAATAACTGTTTTTTACTTTTACCGTTTGTGCAAATGACGCACAGGACTCGGTAAATCTTACAGGCAACTAGGTTGTGTGAGAACATGGCCGAGCTTTGACATGTCTGATAGCTAGTAAATCAAATGGAAATCTACGACCATATTGTTCCAGAAAGATCAAACTTATAGTGTCCGTCTACCGTTTGTTATCTTCAAAGATAGAGCACATTTCACAGGCGCTGTAGCTAACAGTAGTACTGAAGATGTGGAGATGACGGGTCTGAATACTTACGTCGGCATCGCGGAATATCTGTGCCGTGTTGGCCTTTTGTGAGATTCATGAAGTGCAGGATGCAAATCAGCGACGGTATCTGCATTTTCCTTCGCCTCCGGTACGACATTCATCCAGTCAGCAAACACTC
Organism: Brachyistius frenatus; assembly: GCF_029030835.1. Classification (NCBI taxonomy): domain Eukaryota; kingdom Metazoa; phylum Chordata; class Actinopteri; family Embiotocidae; genus Brachyistius; species Brachyistius frenatus. Next base: position 164,596 of record NW_027210729.1, read on the forward strand.
CACGCTTCACATCCCAAATCCCATGACATGCATTTCAAAAGAGTCGGTTTAGTTCTCTACAGGATTCATTCAAACGGACCCGTGTGGAGACTCCAGCCTGGGCAACACAGCAGAAGAGTTTTCTCCGGCAGTCAAATACCGTTTACATCCCGTCAGATCCATCAAGGTGGCAGACTGACACGATGAATGCAAACAGAGGAGAAACCATCACATGACAGACGCAGACCAGATCTAATGTAAAGTTTGGGACGACTGCTGTCGTCTCTGTTTCCCAACCTCCTCCTCCTCCTCTCTCCTCTCTCCTCCTCCTCCTCCTCCTCCTCCTCTCTCCACTCCCACATCAGCAGTGTCTGCAGCTCTGAACCAGCACTCAGGATGTGAGTAATAACACCAGACTGTCCAAATGATAAATTAGCTTATTGGAAACATTCATCCTCATCTGTCACATACTCTATATTTATTAGTCATACCACCCTTAGATGTTTGTCTCCCACATTAACCTTTCACTCCCCTCAAAACTGTGTTTTGCTCACTATATGTTCACTTGAATGTTGGACCCTTGCTGTTCAGAATTTGACACGACTGCCGTTTTCACGTTCATTGAGAGAAAGTTTCAGATTTTTAAAGACATGTAGGTATGAGCAGGATTTTGGGACATCAAAACTGGAAGCAAATCTAGTGTGATGAGTGAAAAATAAAACCTTTAGCACGCATACACTGAAAACAGACTTTCATTCGGAGACATTTTGGATTTTTTTCCAAGAGGGCTATGGAGTAGATGTGATTGTTTTGGGGGTTTTTTTCATTTAAGGAGGTAGTTGAATTGTGTTTGCGAGCTTGTCAAGTACAGCGGTGAGCCAAACAAAGAATATGCGAGGCCAAACGTGGCCCCAAATTCGGCAGCTCCGCTATAGTGCTGAATTCTCAACAAAGAGTGCATGAATAATTTGGCAAATAAGCCATTTAATCAATCATCATTAAATTATAAAACTGTCAAGAACTTCATCTGTCAAAGTTCCTTATTTTGTAAACTAGTTTTTCAAACGGCTCTTTTTTTCTTTTTTAAAGTCTGTAATTCATTTTGTCAATCATTTGTAAAGCACTCTGAATTACCTTCGATTTGTTTGGAAGTTTGATGGATTGAATTTTGTGTCGTCCCCCAAAATTCACAGTGTGCCAAAGCACTGGCATGCAAACAATGTGGTACACAGCAGGTTGTTCATTGAGCCTGTTCAGAGGTGACAGCAGCTCATCACCTACACAAACCTCTCTGTTATTCTATCTTGTCCCATTTTAAAAATCACTTGCAGATCTCATGGTGCAGAGGGAGCGTGTGAGCTTGAAAACAAAATCGCTCCTCATTTGGTTCCATTTAAAATAAAATTGCATGACTATATTTTTTAAGCATTTAATCACAACATCAACACCAACTTCACAATTATGGGTAAGATACATTTAAAAAAAAAAAAAAAACATCCACCGCAGAGAGACTGCAACTCCCACGTGCCCACACTTTTCACTTTCTGCTCGACTTAAGCCGTGATCGTGCGCTGTGTGTTTTCTATTAAGACGGGTTGACAAAATGAAAACCAAAACTACAGGATGATTTGACAACCTCCCAATGACAAAACATAACTAAAGAACTGGAGGTGTCAGAAAGGATCTGCGATTCCCACAAACATGCTGGAGGATGATGAAAGTCTCTGTCCTCCAGAGGATTTGTTGTTTGGCACCCTGGTGTGTTTTATCAAACTGTTTTGGGAACTCTGTGGTTGTTCTTCCACTTCTCCAAAACAGATCTCAAGCCGACAGTGTTCCAACTCATGCGGCAAGCTTTTCTGGGAACTGCTTTCCCTCTTTAATTCATGTTTTTGTTCTTTGATCCACAAACTTTCAGAGCCCGTCAATTCGTATAGCATCAGCCTTCGGCGATACGGCATGTGCTTATTTCTTGTCCATTGATACGATGCGACGAGCTGCGGAGTCAGGAACCCAAACAGCAGCACACTCGAAACGTGTGAAACCATGTGGTCCTTATTAAGACACGCAAAACTTCTTGGCTTGTCTGGGAAAGATAATTCAGCAGTAGCTCTGCAGTTGAGCTGCTTTATCTGTAAAAAGATAAGAGACACAGCTAGACATGGGAGCAGGAAAAGGGCTTCAACTGGCTGGCTTCCATTTTCAGCAGGTACTGACACGAGTGCACGCATAGAGCAGGAGAGGCTACTTTATTTGGACTAGGGAGGATGTGTGCTTCTCAAAACATCTTTACAGGAGGACAATAGAGAGGAGCCCCAGGATGTGCTGCTGTAGAGTGGTATCATCAATCAATCTGCGTGCAATAAATAGTATAGATCATGCCTGTCAAGCACACATCTCTAGAAGAGTGCTAATTGATTACCAAGCAGCTGGAGACTCGACAGGGAACGAAGTTGAGATAGTTTTGAAAACAGATGCAGGCATGTTATTGAATCTAAAAAAAACGAAAGAAAAAAAAACAACAACAAAAAACAGATTTACCCAGAGGACAGAAAGAGAGAAAGACTCCCAAGAGAGCTGTGGAGGGTTCAAAAGGTCAGATTGGAACGGGTCCACTAACCCACTAACACCCTCCTGACTCGGGGAAATATGAGAAAGCGCCGCTCGCTGGGGTGCCAGATCACATTCCTAAAGAAAATAACCACCGGAGGCTGAGAAATGTCCCAACTGTCAAAAAGAAATCAGGACAATGAACAATGCCAAGCAGAGGAGGGGACCAATATAAAACACATGGACACATCATTTCTACATGAAGCCATCTTCATTCCGACACAAACGCTCAAGCTGAACTTTTTGCACTTTTGTATTCAAGCACTTCCTCTGTGGTCACGACTCAAATAAGTCTCAGATTGGTGTTTAAGAAAGTCAATAAAAAGCGAGTCAGCGGTGATACAAACCAAAAACTGCTTTTGGATCACCACTAAGGTGCAGACGTAACATTTTCCATCATAATTTAGCAAACACTCTCCCGGACGATAGAGCAACTTTACGACACGAGAAAGCAAATGTCTCCGAGAAGAGCCCTGCGATGAGCAGGATATCACCTCAGAACAAAGGTGATCCGAGTGGCGTGAGGAATTTGAAGAGGCCGTGCAGCGTAAATCACTGACCATGACGGACGATAGAGAGCGACGCAGACGGGAGCTGAAACTATAAATGTACTCCGAAACATCCCAAAACTCAAGTCTGGCTTTTCATTAAAAAAAAAAAAAAAAAAAAAATCTTTGTTATTATCGGTAGGAGTGTGGTATATCGTATTGTTCACACTTATATCGGTGTCATTTTTCAAATATCATCTGGTAATGTGAATGTGACATAAGTTACAGACACACAGCAACAATAAAACAAATAGTTTTACGTATTTTGTCATGAACACCCTGAAAATACCCTTCATACTATTTTAGAGCTGCATCGCCAGCCCTAATCATATTTATATTACATCTTTTGAGTATCGTTAGCACGTTTCCACATTTGCTCGTTTGTATGTAGTTTTTAAAAGGTTGTATTCACTGCAGGCTCCAAAGACTTTTTCTTACTTTCAGGAGACCGTATAATGTGACGGTGGACCTGATTGCTGCAGCAGTCATGAATCTGTTAATATGGAAAAGCTGTAATCATTTTAAGTTGTGGGACTGAAAGGTGTTAAATTTAATAAGGTATTTAATAAAGATCATACAACTCGTGTGACAGGAAATAAATACAGAGTGTTTGCTTGCATAAAGAATACAATAAAAACACAAAAACATGGATTTCAGAAAAAAGCAAAAGGTAAAAAAACAAAAATATTACCAATGTCTTTCATAATAATGTCCATAAAAATGATGATGATCTTCACTATCTTCATCCTCTTGCCTTTTTGAGCACTTTCTATAAAGAAAGAAAGAAACATATATTTACAAACCTGTTTTCTTTACAAACTATTTGATTCCTGTAATTGTTAAGTTTACATTTGATTGAATCTGAACACATGCATATTATCTACATTCATTTGATTAAATAGTATAAATAAAAGTCAAATAACATGTTTATGACTTTTATTTAATTGGAAAAAAAAAGAAGCTGATCATGTTTATTTAGCACCTCCAGAGGTCAACATGCTTTTTTCTTTTTGACTGATTCCATTGATTTTTATAGGCTTAATTATTCACTTTTTTTGATCGACAAGCTTTCATTTAGACTCCAACAAGGATTCAGAAAACGTGGTGATGGAACTGTATGTGCCATTCCCAGAAAACAAAGCATTAAACATTTCAAACAACAAAAACATTTTAAAACTACAGTGTTCAAAAACCTGTAGCTGGTATTGTTTGAGTTCGACGTAACGAAATCATTTGTGACCATGAGAAAATCTGCTGTATCGACCGTTTCCCCGGTTAACATAAACAGAAAACCTTTTGTGTGCCTCGGGGCATACTTTATCGAAGTATAAACATCGGTAAAGTTTTTTTTTTTTTGAAGCAAAATGCCCAAATTTCAACACTCCTCATCTTTGAAGTGACACATTTTTTTTTTCTAAAATTTCTCAGTCCTCATTGAAATTTAAACTGGATCTCTGGAGGTTTTGGACTGTCGTACAAAGAAGCATTTTAAATCCAAGAAAAGGTGGTGGACACATGTTTGATCCAGTGATTAATCAGGATTTAATAAACCACTGTTGCAGCTTGGGGGGAGGGGAAGAGGGGGGGGGGGGGGGTTAATCCAACCTGTGATATGAAATAAAAGTAAAACACACCTTGTAGTCTATCTATCATTAATTTACGGTTCTCTCGAGCAGCATGTGATATAATTGCAGACAACGATGTCGGGATTTCCAAAGTTAAATGGTGTTAAAATGGGAGAGAAACGCGAAGCAACCGAGTTTAAAACGAGGCTTTACGAACTGACCTTGGAGACCGCTCTGACATGTTGAGCTCTGATCGTGGCACATTTCTCCTCAAAAGCTTTAGTTTTAGCCTCTTCGACCAGGTTGTTCAGGAAAAGGAGAGTCAGCAGTTCAATCTGAAACCACAGGAAGCATTTGATCTCGTTATTTAACCGGCAGCTGTGACGGCTGAGCTGCTTGTTAGCCGCAAAACAAAAGCAAGAACGGACGAAACGTCTAACTTACCATCGCCTCTGAATCCGAGCTCACGTTTATGTTGATCTTCGCTTTCGCTCTGATTGTGCTTTTTAGTTTGGGAGCCTTGTTCAGCATTTTGGCCGGCGTTGAGTGTGAACCCAAAGTTCAGCCCGACAAAATGTTTGTTTTCGAATCTCCCGCGTCCCTTACTTCCGGTGCAATTTCTTCTTCGTGGGATTCTTTGACTCTTACAGCGTCGCCGCTTGCATTAGTGCCATCTACAGTTCGGTGGTTATTTTCGATGCGTGTGCAAGCCAAGAAGGGAGAACTACATCATGTAAAGGTAAAATAAAAAAAAAATTTGGACACATATTGAAACCACAAACAGATAAATGATAATTTGACCAGCCTTAACGGTAAAGTGGAGAACATCCTTCGTCACGTCGGCTCATGTTGTTAGTGCCACCCAGAGGTTGCTTTGGGCTACTACATGAAGAAACCTCCCATTTCTGGATCCGGGTCGGCGGGTTATAATGGCAGCCACCATGGAGAAAACAGCCGGCATGAGCAATATGCTGCAGTTTATGAAACTTATTGGACAACTCAAAGTAAGACTTGACCTCAAATTCAGTTTGTGGTAACTTGGTTTTCGTCCAAACGTACCGAGGCTCATGAATATCTGAACCAAAGTGTCGAACAAGTCAACTCCATTTACAGCTGAGGAGCAAGAAAAGGGAAACCAGCACCTTGTTAGTGCAGTTTGAAAACAGGAGCTAAGTTATTTTTGAATAATTACACATTTATAATTCAGTATAAATTTAAAAACACAGGCATGTGTGTGGTATATTCAGATACTGTATGTATATGATTGACAACAGCACCCATAACAAGTTCCCAGAGCCCATAATACTGCTTTCAAATGTGTGTGCGGGTGGGTAATATTTGGTTTAAAGCTGTTATAAAGGATTACTTTATTTCATCTTTATTCACTTAATTTAAGTTGCACAGCACAAAGCTGACAAAGAGCTTTCAGATTGCGTCCACTATTCATGACAGCTCTTTAAAACAAAAGAGAACAATTCAAACTGAAAACGAAAAATCATGAGACGTACTGTATATTTTTGATGAGTTGAGGTCGATGTCACCTGCAGAGGGTGCCACGGACCGGCTGGGTGTACAGGAATGTGAAGAGACCTGAGAGTGTATCGGACCACATGTACCGCATGGCCATGATGTCTCTGACCATCACTGACCCCACGGTGGACAAAGACAGGTGGGTCATAGACACGCAGCAGAGCGGCTACATCACAGTATATCAGATTATAAACCTCAAGTTGAAAGAAAACTTTGAACATCTAAACAAGGTATGTTTGTATACTTGTATACTATCTTCATACTGTATATCTGTGTCAGCCCAGGCAACCCGCCAAAGGTGTTGGAGAACAGACATATTTTATGTCTGCAATCCCTAATTTAAACATGATCTGAATAGAGTTGGTAAATGATCTGAGAAACATACAAGCAGGAAGAAGCTTTTCAGGAAAATAAAGGACTAGTTCACCAGAAAATGAAGACTCAGGTATCACTGGCATTCTCTACTTAATGATTATTACATCTTTCCGTACTGTCTACACTACCTCATCGACTGTCTTCGCATCTGTCTGTCTTCAGGTGCGTAAAGCTGTCTCTTGTCCACGACATGGCAGAGTGCATTGTGGGAGATATTGCTCCATCAGACAACGTCACCAAAGCAGAGAAACACAGGAGAGAAGAGGCAAGTGACACAACAGTCGCACTGGATCGAACTGGAAGCTGCATCGGTAACATTAATCAAGTCAATGAATGATCTCCTCTTTTTCTCAGGAAGCAATGAGTCATCTGACAAGTCTTCTGCCGGAGGGACTCAAACAGGAGATTTACACCCTGTGGGAAGTATGGAACTTCGGCACCTTTGGTGTTTTTGTAGAGCTAATGCTTCCTGGTCACGTTTGTTATGATTATTTATGGATACTTAAATGTATTTGGTGAAACACACATCTTGTCTCATCTGCAGGAATATGAAACCCAGAGCAGCCCAGAGGCCAGGCTGGTCAAACAGTTTGACCTCCTGGAGATGATCCTGCAGGCTCACGAGTATGAAGAGCTGGAAGGAGCTCCTGGAAGACTGCAGGAGTTCTTTGACTCCACTGCCGGTACGTCTCTAATCTGTCCATCTCAGTCCTAATGTCATTGTAACCTTCTCGCTTTAAGTCAATAAAACCTTTTTGTCGACTGTATATATTTTGGGGTGCACCATTCTTTTTGTTTTTACGTGTCATTAGGTCGTTTCCAACACCCAGATGTGCTTCAGCTGCTCGGCTCCTTGAATGAAGAGAGAGGACGTCGCATGACAAACACCGATGGCACAAAGGAGCCTGGAAAAGCACAAACTGCTGCCGCAGCAGCATCTGAACACACGACTTCACACACTTCCTGACTGCAACAACACACGTGCAAAAAAAAAAGCTGAAGAGTGGGCGGACAGAGGTGCAAGCCTGAAACACACTGTACATTGTACAAGGAAGCACCAACAGGTATTATTTTTTTTACATTTTTCAGTGAGAGGATCTGTAGAAAACAATATGGAGGAAAATTCATGACTGTGCTGATTGAATACTTTGTCACTGTTTAATATTCATGTAGAGAGAATCTGTGATATTTTATTTATTTTATGCATATACTATTTTACAGATAGTACTTTATACCACTATCCATACATTTTTTTTATTAATGTTGCAGCACCACTTCAGAATTATTCAACTTTTAAAATAGCGTTAATGCGTTTTCCCACGCAGCCGACAGAGTATAATTTCTTACTAAACATGTAACAGCAGTATACTCAATAATTTGCATTTCAATAAACTTCTGTTTGACCGTGCTGCATAGAACTTTCACATGATGAAATTTTTTTACTGCATGTTTGTTGTGGTTTCTTTCAAGCTTAGTCACAGTTTTCAGTGTAAAAACAGTCATGATATTTGGTTTGGTTTACACAATCTTTAATATTGATACATCAGCCATAAAAACAGTTATTTAATTGGGTGTTAAACACAGTCTTATTAGTTATAAATGTCACAGTTTTGGTGTTTATGTTTTACAGCTTTCAGTAGAAATGTCTTTAAACTGATATTTCAACTCTACACAAATGTAAAATCTATCACGCAAATCATTTTCTAGTGACAGAACACGAGTTAGTTTTCGAGGGTCACACTTGACGAACGGTTCTCACGAGACTTGATATTTCAGTGCTTGACGGTGGATGTGAATATTAATAAATACATTTCATGGACAGACTCTGGCATCTTCTCAAACCACTGCAAGGAAATCAAATGTTGAACACATGAGAGCTATGAAACACAAAACCGATTATGTAGTGAAAACATGAAGAAAAAAAAGATACTTTGATGATAAAGCTATGAGGTGGCCACACAGAGAGGACTTGAAACGCTTAAATGAAAATCATGACATTTTTCCTCTATTGATGCACCAACCTTAAACAAACTGAACCAACGCGGTTTCTTTTTCACGTTAAAAAGGTCAGTTCGGACCTCCAGTAGCTACAGCACGAGTGAATAACAGCATGTATTGGATTGAAAAGGTGACGTTACAGCTGAGGATTGTTTATATATATGATACAGTATGTTCTATAAAATACTTTTTCACTGCACATTCAGTGTTTTTAATGCTTCCTGCAGCTTGTCCTACAGCATGAATGCAATGACTAAATATAAGTGCCATTAGTATGATAAGGCGGGCGAACAGACCAAAGCTACAGCATCACTCTCCGCAGCAGAAAATGTGTATCACCGTTACCTGCGATGTTCACAGAGAAGTTTGACGGACGCACAGCAGAACTTCTGTGCGAGGTAAAAATCACTTTGACAAGTTGGCAACTTTTTTTTTACTGCATTAAGTGTTCAAACTGAACTTAAAATGATTTTTTTTTTTTTTTAACCAAACGCATTTCAAATAAGAGCTTATAATGATATTTTTTTTTATTTTCCCTGTATAAAAGGTGACTGTTGTGAGACTGTTGTTGAACATCCACTGAGTCAAATATGGCTGTTTCCACTTATGTCAAATTTACATAGCAAAAGAAGGAATTAAAAAACACCTAGTTTTGTGTAAGGGATCCCAGCTGTGACTCTATGACACCTGAGATTTCCTTTCGTGATGACAGAGTCACTACTTGAGCCCAAACATGTAAGACTCAACTTAAATGACAGGAAAAAAAAAAAATTGCGGGCCAGAAATGCAGGGTTTTAGGTTTTGTGTGTCTCCTTGAGTCGACTTAAGAGTCAGCCCATCCTCCTCTCGTGTCATTTTTAAGGTCGTTTAAGGATTAACTGCTGGCTGCTCCTCCTCCCACCCCATCTGATCAACATCTGCTGAGTAACGTAGTTTGGAAACCTCTAGAGGACAGCTGACATTTGTCTTTGCTGATGTAAAATCCATCATGAGCCCTTCATCACTACAAATGAGGAAAAACTTCTCATTGGTCACAAGAGGCTCTGTGTGATTTTGACATTAGCTGTCTTAATCTTTCAAAATAAAAGCAGACAACTGCTGCTCTAACATATTTCGTAGTTATTTTGGCCGAGTCAAATCATTCGGGGTTGCAGGAAATCCCATCAGTGTTGGGGGGGGACGTACATGTCTGCAAACACATCTCAACATTTAGGATCAATTAAAGTATTCGGTACAATTTCAGTCAGCGCTTTGAGTAGATATGCGACAAAGTGCTGCCATACAGTAGCGTTAAGAGTTCCCGGTTGAAGTCGTGCGGATGCAGCTCTAACACGGTCGCTCAGAGCTGTCCGTCAAGTTGTTGGTGGGCGTGTCCTGAGAGCTGGCATTCGCTGCGGATGAGAGGACTTCCTCAAAGCTGCCTCCAGTGCCTGTGCCACCAACCTTGGTCTGGCAGAAGACACAAACACAGACAAACGTGAGATACGCAGTCACTGACCAGCAATTGCTTTTCTTTCTTTGTATCCTTGCTGCAGCACCACCGTAGTGCTGCAGACTGGGCTCAAGGTGGCAGACTTTAACAAAGACTACCCTCTCGGGGATTTGCAGGGTGTGTACAAGAGGACAAGTCCTTTCAAGAGAGCTTTTGCGGTAACATTGACCACTGCAGCTTGGAACTCATCTTCACTGTCATCCAGAGAGTTTCATAAGCTCAAAGAGAGTCCAAGTTTCTTGAGAAGATCCTTGAGATGATCACAAAAAGGTGACAATAAAAATAAAATAGGAGTAAAGTAAGCAGTGATTTTGTGACTTTCTCTACAGGGTGGCTGCTTGCAAAAACACAGACTCCTAAATCAGATGTTGGTCACAAAGTTTAGGTAAAAGACGGACGTTTTTTTTTCTTCTGCTAACAGGATCAGAGTGAATATAAATACCAAGCGGGCTCACAGTCAGAGTAAGCAAGTAGTTAAACACAGTTTGTAGTGTTTTGTTCTCTCTGCTTCACTGTCCCTTTATGTTTGGATGCCGTAACCTGAACAGTTTCTACATGTGCAACTCTGTTTCTTTGATACTAACGTTTCTGATTTAGTTTTAGAAATATGGAATAAATGCTTTCCAAATACACTATATGAGATTATATGACATTTTAATGCTTTGAAATCAGTTGGACGACATAGAAGCATAAACATTTTTGTGTTCGAGGATTTTGGTGTAGCATCACTTAATAATGTAAAATACCTCTCTCTGACACACACACACACACACACACACACACACACACACACACACACACACACACACACACACACACACACACACACACACACACACACACACACACACACTTACCTTGATAGTAGAAACGGTATTCTCAACTTTCTCTTCAAAAGTCTTGAAGCTGGGAGAGTTTCTGTGAAAAAACAAACATCTTGTTTACTGTTGTAGAACATGAGCACAACATTTTTTGCTAAATTACCTTCTGAAATATAACTTTGAGTGGAATCACTAATGTGCTGCCTGTTAAAAAAAAAAAAAAACTATTTACAACTGTTGTATTGTGAATTTGATAAATAATACAATGTATTTTCTCTATTGGCAGACATATAAAGTTTATCAGTGTCAGCATGACCTTCTCACCCAACGGACATGAACTAAGTAAACATCAGTGACGGCACCACATAAACGGTTTCTGTTTTTAAAGGCTCACTGACGTTACTCTGTACCAAGATTAAAACAAGTTGACGTTTATTCAAATCGAAGTATAGAAAAAAAAAACACAAAAGAAATGATTCTCTGATTCTCTCTCTAACAAACACACACACACACACACAAAGCAAGCGGAGAGTGTTTACCTCATGGTGGGCATGCTCATAGAGTGTCTGATAGAGTAACTGTCCCCAGAGAGCGTGATGAGAGAAGAGTTAATGATTAGCACAGGTTACACACACACACACACACACACACACACACACACACACACACACACACACACACACACACACACACACACACACACACACACACACACACACACACACAGCAGAAGGCAGCAGTTCACAAGTGAAAGCATTGCTCAGAGACTTTCTGTTGATGCGGTGCATGTGCACAGATTGTCTCACTATGTCTGATAGAGGATGACACAGAGACCGAAGGCTAACGGATATGCAAGCAGGAAATGAACTGTCAATGGTTCTGCTGGTAGGGAAATACAAGAGGCAATAGCTTCGACGCAGACAAAAGGATATTACATCTACGGTATGATATCATACAGAGACGCATCTCACGAGTCACTTCTGTCACCTCACGTCACCAGTAGCCTGCATTAGCTTAGCTTTAGCACTTTGCTGTATCCAGTTAAGAGCAGGAAAGTTCACATGATTCAACGAGAGAATTTATTTTGTTGACAGACCAAAATCAATTAGATGTGATTCTGGGCTGAGACAAGCACCTGATTGAACTCTGTGGTCCAGCATGGCAACAACATTTACCCAGCTGACTGACTGAGATCTAGCGAGTTAAGACTCCTTAGTCAGGAACAACTAACGTGACATAAACAGCTGTGTGATTCTTACCCTATGGAGTTGGACCTTGGGAAGCATGGCGGGAGATGGAAAACAAGAAGATACTTTTTAAGATACTTGGGGGTTTGAATTAGTTACTGTCAACGTCACCGTCACACTCTATCAAATCCACTTTAGTAGAACACTTATGTTATTATTATAATAAAAAAAATATTTCTTTCTAATTGACCACAAGGACACAATTATTTAAAACTTGAAAATGAATATCTTTAAACCCACACAGCATCTTTTAGAAGAACCAGAGTGAAAAGCAGGTAAACAATGTCATGGAGAACACTTTGGGTTATTGGCAACTTTATCACTTGCACAAAGACACACAAAATGAAAATGTTCTACTAAAGTTCAACAATACAAACACAATCTTATCCACGCTCGCTTTAAATAAAGAACCCAGATCCAAAACAATGAATGATCACCCAACATTGTGTAAACACACAAAAACACACGACGCTGCATACTGGAGGTAAGAATAAAGAGTTAGTTGTCAGTTGAAAGAGAAATAAGACAAAAAGAACAGTGGCGACTGAGAAACATAAGAAGTGGAAAATGTTATTTGTAACTGTAAAAAAAAAAAAATAGAAGAAAAATGTTTTATTCGTGATAGATTTGTTGTGGGAAACAGACGATTTGGGTTTTGTGACCATACAAATTTAGATTTTCTGTCTGTGTCTGCTTGTACGTCATTCTGCACACTCGACAAAATGAATGCGTTTTAATTTCAGGGCATTGATGCACATGACGTCAGGCAGACAACTCATCTCTCTTTAAAGTGACATTCACCTTTGCATGGATGTTTTGTGATCGAGGAAATATTCCAAAGCTATTTCTCACATTAAGCCAAGCCATTTGTCATATTTTTGTTTAGATAAATACATACTAAATTATATGACAATGACAGATTAGTCAAAAGTACACAGAATACAGTGTATAATAATGATACTGATATATCTAAAAGTAAACTGTGATACGTGTATTCTTTGTTAGCTAAACATAAGAAAATATCAGTTTAAAAGTAGTTGCATTTTTTTTAAAGGTTTGACTGAAAATTACATGCAGCTGAAACACATCAAACGTCCACAGCAAAAATATATAAACCAAACGTACACATACAGTGAGAACATACCTTCGTGGGAACAGTAACTCAAGACCAACCATGCTGGAATGCACCAAAGATAATACATTGTTTCCTTTCTGTAATCCATATCTCAAAAACAGTTTCCCGCCACCAACAAAACACAGTCTCTACAGGACAAACACATATATTTACTTCCATTTTCACAAAGATGCACCACATTTTTTTAAGTTGTAACCTTTAGATCTGTGATTATGTGTCTTTAATTTTGCAGTTTCTTCAGTTTATTTAATGGTATTGTATATATATATATAGATATACATATATATGTGTATATATATATATATCTGTGATTGCATTAGAAATAACAGCCTTGATCCCCCCTCCCCCCCTTACATTGAGGAAACTGACTGATTGCCAAGCATTACACGTCATCTATTGATGAACTATCTTTCTATTTAACAAACCAACATAAATCTGATTATATGATGCTGTTTCTTTTCAAGGCTTTGGTCCCTGACCTTCAAAAGCTTTTCTTGTGCTCTCTCCTGCACAAACTGGACACACTCTCTGCAACACATCCCGTCAGACATGAAATCACACAGGCCCCACATTCACCAGCCTTTTCTTGTGGAACAGAGCAACAGGGAGTGCCAGAGACCGACAACAAGAGAAAGAGAGTGACTGAGGAAGACAGACTTTGCCTCGAGCCCTTCAGCTCTCTCAGAAAGCAGCTTAATGCGGTGTTACATAATCTCAAGCTCCTCTGAACTGGTTAGAGCTGGAGTCAAAACTCTGCTGTCTGAGACGCAGAGATGGATAGATCAGATAAAGTGCATTAGTAGTGAATGGGTTAAACAGGTTCAACACGGTGGGTTATGCAGATAAGTCGACAATGGACCTTTACGACGAGCAAATGGCTGCAATAGCAGGGTATCGTCCTCTGTGAGCCACAAGGACACCGAGGATGATGCAGACATTTAAACAGTGCGTGTGTGTATGTGAGTGAAGGAGTTCAAAAAATAAAGCAATGGATGTTGACAAGTTTATCTAGAAATATGTAGTCATAGGCAGCTCGGCTCGCTCTGGATTCTTGAGGATGTTTCACGTCTAATCCACAGAAGTGGTTTTTGGATGAAAAAGAGGCAAAAACGTCTTGAAGACGCTAAAGTCCACTTGCCCTTGACTTAGAACTTGTAAATACCATGACTGAGAACCTTTGTAGGTTAGTGTATTAAGTGATATATACTTTGATTCATTTGCACACTCCTCTACAGTATTTGTTCCAGTATTTAGCCCACAAGCTTCTCTCCAAGCTATTTGTATCCGTTGCTGCGAAATCACTTTCAGACGTACGAAACGGCGCTGCGTGGATCACCTTTTGCTTTAGTCTCGTCTGTTTCAAGCCTTTTACAGATCAGCCAACAGAGGAAGCCCTCCAACTGTCAACGGAGCAACCAAATTCAGTGGGTGAATGTGTCCACGCTGTTTGCATGATATATTACCAACCAACACAGACAGACAGACAGACAGACTACTGTCATTGGTAACAGCTGGTTGGCAGACTGGCGGTGAACTGAGTGACACAGCTTCGGTGCAGGAGGGATCGTTTTTCGAATGTGTGACATCATTGTGTACCTCATGTCTCCAAACTTCCTGGTGATGGCGCTGCCGAGGGTGTTGAAGGCTGCTGAGGTTCTCTGTCCGGCGGTGGATAGTGTCTCTGATGTCTTCTTATAGCTGGTAAACACACACATAAACACACAGAAAGTCACAGTGATGCCACTGCATACATGTGCAACTCATGGTCATTCCCGTGTTCTAAAGTATTATTGTTGTTCAAACACACAGTGTTAAAATATCTTAACATGTTGCAACACATACAGGTGCATACATATCCATATGAAGAGGACAAATGCATTTACATAATGTAAATTCACATAAACACTTCTATTACTGGGTGATTCGGTGATTCGGTCAACCAACAAGCAACATTTACTGTCATTTTTACGAAGCACCATCCAAATCACTGGCAATAAAATTGATTTCATTTCCTTGAAAATGCTCTGTCATCATCTTAATTATCATTGACAATACCTCATGTGATGGTTTCATTTGCAACAGCCCGGCTTTTTAGCAAACAAAACAAAAAAAAGACAAAAATCCCTTTTTCCAGTCCTGTTTTCTACATGATGTTGGTGTGTGTGCTCTTTTGTTTACATCTGGGTCACCGATCGCAATTTCGAGCAATCACATGCTTCTGTTACCCAGTTTCTCTGAGAACTCGCACTGCTGTGGTCACACTGGTTCATTATAGATGAGGATGGAGAGCGTGTGTGTAAAGTGATCTTCAGGATCAAATGTAACTGGATAAGAAAGGCGGCCTTCAGAGACTATCCAGTTGCTGTCTCCCGTTGTCTCGATAAAAGCTCAGAGTGACCATCTCATCGGGAAATTCAATTGATTCGCCGCAGACTGAAGCACCAAAAATATTAAAGGAATAGATCAACATTTTGGACAAGGTTTCTGTCCAGCTGAGAGAGAAGAAGACTCATGTCTGGAGATTAAATATAAAGTTGGTTAATTAGCTTAGCATTAGCATAAAGAGCAGAAACAGAGGGAAACAGCTCGGGTGGCTCTGCCCAGTGGTAACGAAACCCTCCTACATGTACCAGCAACTCTGAAGCTCAATAATATTAAGTGTTTAAATAAGTCCTGTCTGAATTTGGAGGAACATTAGAGGTGTTATAAAAAACAAACAAATGATAAATCTTTGAGTTTTTTTCCCGTAGATTTCCAGATGATTATGTGTCAATTTTTTGCCAGAATAAAAGCACAGTTTAGTCATTTAAAATCAACTTTGTTTAAGGGTGTCATGCTTTACAAATGGGTAAATTGCTTTTTTAACTTCAAATAGGGAAGTTGAAAAATCAGATAAAAACGGTGAATGCTTCCTATTGTATGTAGGGAAGTGACATTTGAAAGAACACGATCGTACGGTAATATCATTTCCAGTGACTGAAGAGAACATGTGCTGCTAATTGTGCAGGCAACAATAGCCGTTAGCGCTTTGCAGCCATCTGATGTGTTTCTAATCAGGTTTGTGATGTCTGTTACAGTGAGAACAACAAAGATAACAAATCACGCACATGCTGTGCAGCGCGCAGCTGAGGATTATCTTTTTTAATTGGCTTTTTGATAGCTATGTTTCCAACAGGCATTCGGTTTGAAGTACGAGTTGATGCTGGCTGTTGAGAAGAGAACTACCTGCTCTTTGGCGAGTGTGTTTACTTTGGTGTGTTTCCAGAAGGGCGTCAATGTTGACAGCAAACACAAAAGGCGTTCTGTCACGCGTTTCTTCTTCTACCAACACCCAAGTGGAGACACGCCGACCTCAACCCCGCAGACTCTTTGTCCTTCAGCTGTGTAACGCAGCTTCAGTCCCACACAAACGTCGGTACATTAACTTACGCTGTGGAGGTCTGCATGTCGTGCCAGCCTCTGCTGAAGTTGTTTCTGATTTCGCTCAGAGGATTCATGCCCAGCTTCTGTTTGAGCTCTGCGTGCTGCTTTTCTTTGGACAACAGAACCTGCTTGAGTGTATTGATCTCCTCTTCCAGCTGGACACACAAAAGGAAAGAGCTGCTTAGGAGGTTTCACGCCCAACATGAAAAGTTACTGCCGAGTCGGCTGACGGTGGGCTTGTACGTGTTTTCGTGGGTGTATATACTTTAGCCAATTCTTGCTGAATCTCCTCTCTCTCCTCCTCCGTCATGATGGAGTTGTTTAGGTTGACTTCTGACACCAAATCCTCATCTGCCTCCCTCAGTGGGTCAGAGTCCAGAAAACCTGTTTGAAACACGCGTAGAAAAGATGAATAAATGCTCTTTAATGTGTCTGCGTGTGACCTGCAAAACAGCGAGACAGAAAGAATTTAAAATGGGCAAATGCAACGTCTCAAGCTAATAATTCAATTTAAAAACGGATCTCTGGAGATGTTTTACACACTAATCTGATTGTAAATGTTCCCAATACCAGTGACATATGTTTTTCTTTTGCCTGATAAACAACCATTTCAACATAGTTTGCGGTGCAGGCACCCTGTTCTCCTCTAATGTATTAGAGGATGTAATGTAATGTGTTGTCCTGTATAGCAGGACACCATAAAAAAAAAAACAATGTCTGAATTTGTTTTATTTCATTTCGGGAGCAATAAGAGTCACTTCCATTTTATTTTGGACAAATGGCATCTGCCAAATGAATGTATGTAATGTTTTACAATTTTAATTTCTGTCAATACTATCATGCACTTTGAAATCAGCCAGTCTTAAAACACTCGTACTTTATCTGCCAGCATTTCTAGTGTGTACGCCTCGCTCTCCTTTTGCCTGTTTTATTTTGTCTGCGTGCTTCCGTCCGTCTGTCTGATCGTCTCTGTCCTCACATCTGTCTGTCTCCATGTCTGACTGCGTCTCTGTCTGACAGTTATGTAATCTGTGGCCGCAGCCCGTGGCGCTCTAATCCTGGTTTAACTGATGCGGATTATCTTGCTTTAACTCTGCTGACCAACACTGCGGGTTGACACACACACACACACACACACACACACACACACACACACACACACACACACACACACACACACACACACACACACACACACACACACACACACACACATTACTTCACACATAGACAAGATGCTTTCAGATTTCAGAGTCCTGACTGAATTTCAAGTTGCAATAATTAATTATTAGTCTGGTGTACAATTAGCAATACAAGGAATTTGCAACCAATATTAACGACATTTAGAAAAAAACCCTCCAGAAAAACATTTCTTCAATACAGGTTTAATTTGGAAACACTTTGATTCAAAGATTTAAGATACTGTCTCCTTCTGCCTCCAACAGAAACACCTCATTAGACTACTTGCACACTGTACTTATAGTTCTGTAAATAACCCTGTGTCATACGCACGATTACACGTCCACACAAACCAGTACACGCTCTTTAGATGCTGATCTACTGTGAAACCATTACTTCCGACAAATGTAGCAATAAACAAAGCCTCAGCTGACTTTTATATATATAATGCAGCATCCATGGTAGTCCATCCATCCGTTTCATCGAGCAGGATAGCGTCTTGCATACACAGACATTCAAACGGCGGCAGATTGATCACAACACCGACAAAAATGTAATGTTGAAATTTGCCAGGTTGCAAAAAAGGGGCGCTGTGACATGCAGAACACCAAACGAAATAGAAAAGAGCAACAAACGAGGCCATAAAAAAAATGAGAGCAAACAATTTTACACCTTAAACCAGTTTCAGTGTGATTAGTCTGATATTGCTGCAGGACTTCAACACAGGATACTTGTGAAAGAGAAGACAGATTCCACAGAGCACCAGCAGCGGGCAGGACGACTGCACACGCAACACGACACAGGTGAATACATGTAGGTCATTGTATTTGCGTTTTTGTGCAAGTTCTGCACGTAAACTGTATTTGATTTTGACAGGATGGAAATGCAGTGAATGACTGTACCTGCAGTGAGGTGTCCTCTCTCTGGATGTGGCCGCATTACAAGACAAGTGAGGAGACAGTGAGGTTAGTAAAGACCGGCAGACTGCTAAACATACTGTCCTCTTACTACGGTGGTTACTATCAGATATTTGAACAGTTCATTGCTTTGTAAACTACGGTTAAAAGGGGTACTCTCAAGCTCCTCATACAGCAAACACACACACGCACACGCACACACACACACACACACACACACACACACACACACACACACACACACACACACACACACACAAGTACAGAAGCACTAAACGAAGCAGAGCATGCAGTAGTTTAGTTCATGGTGGGCTTATTTTTCAGTAGAGAGCCTTTTACTGCTAAACATTACACAGCGGGAGGACAATGAGATTTTTTAAACACAGGAAAATACTGCAAAAAGTGCACACGACGCGACAAGATTTGCGCCACTCACAATTCAAAACAGACTGTTTCTGTGTGTCATCCAAGTTGTATCTCAGAACTGTTTGTCAGAGTCACATGTATTACAGCTTATTCTGGAAACAAAGGGCAGAGTGTCTGAGCTGCCTCTTATGTTATCGGCATCAAGGGATAGTTCAACGTCTTTCTTTACCATATGAGGTAGTACAAGCACAGTCGGAAGATCTATGGTCCTGAAAAAAATAATGATGTCTGCTATTTCATCTGTGCCATAATACAGTGTTGGAGCCAACTCACTGGAATATGTAGAAATACTGAAACTTAAACATTTGTCGTGGTTCACTGGATAAAATCAGCTTGATGGGTGTTTAAAACAGGTCTCAAAGTAAGTTCACGTCCAGAGGACAACCGTTCACTTTCTATGTAATTGTATATTGTGACTCAATATGAAAACATTTACAAACAATGGGGGCATACAACTTAGCCAAAAGCTATTAAATGATTATTTTATGATTCTTTTCTTCATTTTAAAAGAGTGCGTTATTAATCTCCCCTGATTTTGACATCAACAGTGTTGACGATGTTGTTCAAAAGATGCTTATGTATTATCACCCGTGTCCCTTTTGTGCAGCAGCTAACCATGTCTACAACACAAAGACATTAAACTACAGTTGAACACTTAACATACTGGTTATTCCCGGAAATAAGCATATGCATAAAATCAAGTTTTGAAGATTTTAAATGTTCAACCACAGAGTAAGATGATCTACTCTACAGGTGCTAGTCTACATCCCTCGTCACCTGTGCTGTCAAGCTGCATATCCCAAGTGGTGGACATGACCCAGTTGTTAGCGTGGGACATTGATGTGTAACCCCACTGATCCTCTCCCGCAGGTGAAGTTTTACCCCACTCTGTCAGGCTTTCCCCATTTTGGACCAGCGGAGACAAGTCTTCCCCGTATGAGGTCGTCTTAATCGATTCCTCACCAGAGGGGTGAAACATACCCTGATTCAGACCTGAGCAAAGTCACAGTTTCATACAGTTTCAGTGATTTAGAAAAAAAACAGAAAGTATTAGATTGATTTCCATCATATTTTTTTTTAAAATTATTTCATTAAATTCTTTAGCAAAATCGGACCCCTTGTGAAATGTCCGTAAAACTCCTGCATACAGAGAATGTGGTAATCAATAAGTGTCGATATCTTTGCATTGGCTTTAAAGCACATTGCGCTTGTATGTATGCGCCCCTGATATATATCCATCTATGACAAAGCAACTTTGTCCACTTTTATATCGATATAACTGTAAATAAGCAAACTGCAAACAAAAATGATCACAAATCTGCAATAATAATAATAATAACAGAGTTAGTGAGAGCCGAGAGAGTGAACCGGAACAATAACATCAAAGACTGGAAAAAAAATCAAAACAATCGGCTGAAAGATGCCAAAAGGCATTGCAGGGCTGAGGAACATGATAATTCTCTGTGGGTTTGTGACGACTCCTGTCACATTACATATGGTATTTTCTTTTCTATTTTTGATATGAAAATATCTATTGGTGCATTTAAATTCATACTTCTCAGAACAGATAAATTATGTGTTAGTAAAGTGGTATCAAACAATACAGGGTAAAGTCCCTCCTTAAATGGGTACATTTATTTAAAATGAACTACTTCAGATAAGTGAAATGGGATTTTTCTCTAATTTAAAGTATTTTTAACGCAGCGTATTGACAAAACTATTTATGGAAAAAGAATGCTCTGTGATTAAGAAACAAAGTGCAGTTGCTATTGTGGCTTTTTGTCTTCTACGTTGGCAGTTTAACAGTCAGACCACACTCAGTCACTCACTCACTCTCCTGACAACAAGTTCAATCAACACTGAATCACGTTGAGGCACAAAGTGCTGCGGCGCTGGTTTCTGCGGACGCTTACGGACACTTTTAAACATGCTGCGCCCCGATCGCCAACGCTTGGACGTCACCCGCGGCACGGCAGCAGTTTTCCGCCTCGTGCGATTCAGTGTGGATTTACTTTTTCTGTTTTAACGGGATAGTTGAGTCTTACCCTGCTCTTCCTCCTGTGTGGCTGAGTTAACCCATTCCTCTCCAGGACCCATGCTGCCCCAGTCCACCACTGCCTCACTCAGAACACTAGAGTACAGCTCTGCAGCAGGACAACGCAGCAGTGTGAGAGGAGACAGAAAACCGGTTACATACACACAAACACCGGGGTTTGGAGTATTTCCAGTGTCCACTCCAGCCCTGCTGCTCACAGCGAGGCCTACTCACGGCAGTTAATCCGACTACGCATTTGCACAGGGACAGGAAATGTGACTTTTGACCCGTGGTGACACAGATCTGAACTTCTCTGAGCTCTTCGAACAGGATATACCTGATTCTCGTTATTCAAACTTCAAGACGAGGAACAAATCTGTGCCGCTCGGGGTTCACAATGAGATCTTTGGTCACTTTAAAACAATCAGGAAAAAAATGTTCTGAGGTTATTAAGCGGTGGAAGGTTTTTGGTTTCTGACAAAATCTCATTACACCATATTCCAGCGCTACAGGAGGAAGCTGGCCAGCCTAAGGTCAGTTTCACTTACAGTAATGTCCTTTTGGTTCCACAGTTTGACCTAAAACTGACCAGTAAACCGCTTTTTCCAGGGAAGAAAAGATTTCAGTGTAAAACATAAACATGACGTATCAGGTTTACACTTCATACATTTAAAAGAAATGCCATCTCGTTAACAAGACATTTTGTAGATACCTAAAAATATCTCATCTTAGATGAGACACTTTGAGGGACTTTTTCACACGATGGGAGAATATCCCTCTCCTTCTTTACTCTCCTTTCTCCGAGTTGCTCCCCCCTTTGCTTTTTGTGGGGGTGAAATACCTTCGGTCACAAGATTACCATTTGGCCCGGTGGTCATGTGGCCATGCTAAATCAGAGGCCCGGGGATGGTCATACGGCTGGAAAAATCAATTAAAGCTAAACCAGACACCAAGTTGACAAACAGCAATCACACCGTACATATGTATCTTTGGAATCAACTTCAAGTCATGACTGCGGTATTTACACGAGGAAGTTAAAACAAGTCATAGAACTTTAGAAAGTTAATATTTCTATAATACATGCAAATCCTCCTAAAGGTTCACAATAAGAGTTTTCTTTATCCTGCTCCAGCTCTGGACTCAGTCTCTGTTGCTCCCTACCTGGATAAACAAACCTTCACTGCACAGAAGAAGAGCTGTAGACCTACTTGATCTTCTCATGTTCCATTTGTGTCACTCAAATGATCAATAAATCACTCTCACAAAACAAGTGTCAACAACACATGGACGTGGAAACGAGAACTAGAAAGCTACTTTCTTTACCACAGAGTTTACTGAATCTGAACACTGTTGACTCTACAGCAACACAAATTCTACACGTTACATTAGCAACTAAAAGCAACACAACAACAAACAAACAAAAAAAAAAACATCAACAACATAAGAGCGATCCGCCACTAAGGTAAAAGGACAGAGATATTCGACGTACACATCCTTCAGACTCATCTCTCATCTTTGGTACAGACGTTTTGTATCAGTGATGTTTAATTAAGCACTCAGAACTTTAACATGAATGAACATGCTGGACAACATGTGAGGATAACAGGGTGACTTAATTGATTTTAGGGATCAATGGTGTAAACAGTCTGGCTCTTGAACTTCTACAAATACCAGAAATAGCTGAAAACTCGTGCACTGGAGCAGACTCCGAGCCAGGAAACAGTATCCGGCCCAGGACTCGGTCCAGAGCGCACGGACGTCTGAAGCTGCACGACTGTTTTAATTGTTTCTTAAACCGGTTCAGATGAAGCAGAAGTCTCTCGAGCGCATCACGCAGCGCGCGCGCGCGCGCACGCACACACACACACACACACACACACACACACCAGATAGAACAGTCGCTATAATTTAAGGACACGTGGAGCAAGAGTTGAAGTTATCACCCAAAAACTACAACGTAGTTCACTGCAGCGTTTTCTGATTGGCTTTATTACGATTCTCTTCTCATTACTCCACCGACGTCACAACAATCGCGCGTGCAGTCAGTTCAGCCCCCATTCAAGCTCAGCTCATTATCAGATCTACAAAGTGACGCTGTGACCGCAGACATGCCCCGTCTAATCATACAAAAAAAAAAAAAAAAAAAAAGTGTTGTCTTCAGCGTTAACCAGCACGGACTCACCTTGTTGTCTGGTCTCCATCAGCGACACGCAGGTGCACCTCCCAAATAAACCTTCTGAGACGATCACGGCAAGACAGCACGCGCAGCAACGCTCGTAGGTCGCTCTGCGTTTCACTCGGGTTTCCTTGATGTCACGCGCTGGGCCAGCAACCGGGCGGGGCTTTGGAGCACGAGCCAATAGGCTTGCTTCATTTTCTCACTGGACATTTTTCATCGCAGAAAGCTGAGCTCATTGGGGACAACAACAACAACAACAACAACAAAAATCTGTATTGTAGTAACTCCAAATTACAAATACATGTGTTTGTTGACGGTGGAGGAAGAATTCAAATAAAAAAAAAAAAAAGCTAAACTTCAACATGAACATACTGATTGAAAAAAACAAAAACAATAATGTCCTAATGTAAATCAAATGTAAAAATAAAAGTGTTTAATCTAAATGTATTGCAGCAAGTTCCCAAAAGTAGCAAACAACAAAGTAGAAAGCATCCATCCATCCATCCATCCATCCATCCATCCATCCATCCGTTAATCTCTACCCGCTTTATCCTGAACAGGGTCACGGGGGGGCTGGAGCCTATCCCAGCTCACTTTGAGCGAAGGCAGGGTGCATCTTGGACAGGTCGCCAGTCCATCACAGGGCAAACACATCGAGACAGACGGAAACAAAGAACATTCACGTACTCATTCAAACCGAAGGGCAATTTGTAGAATCACCAATTAACCCGAGGTGCATGTTTTTGGAGTAGCAAGCATAACATAGAAAATACTCAAGCAAAGCTGAAAACTACTTGAATAAAGTACTTTGATCAAGTAGTATCTTTATGTTTGTTTCTATAAAAATATTGCTTTCAACCTCGGCACAATGTCTCTCTTTGAATTGTTGTGTGCAAATCTCTAACATAAACTACTAGAACTACTACTACTACTGATAAATAATAATAATAATAGTAATAATAAATATGATAAAGAGATTCAATATTAAATGATAATAAAATAATTCCTAGTTTTTTATGTCATTATTTATTTGTGTAATATTATAAATTATTCACTTTTATATCAGTAATGTAAGTTGTTGCCTGTAAGTTTGCATTTGCATTGTTCATACAAAACAAAAATGCAATGTTGTGTTTGCTCCTCTTGTGCACTTATGACCCCTGCTGACATAAAACTGCAGTCACAATTGTGATTGAGATCAGAGCATAGAGAGAGGGTAATGTTGCTGATCTGCAGACCAACAGCTAGGCTATTTATACACACTGTTGGTACTTCAAAAAGCATTATATGAGTGAGAGAAAAGCATTCACATATCAACAGAAAGATGGTATATTAATATATATAAATAAATAAATACATTTATCAAACCAGGTAGGCTATATTCTGGCATTTGACTCAGTTTAGCTTGTTATCCATCAAAGTTGCCTGACGAAGGAAGCACAGCCATCATAATATCAGCAGATATTCCTGACAGTGGCAGCGGGCGGAAGAATAGACCCACGGCGCAAACAAAGAACATCACGTTTCTTTGTAATTTCTTTGACTTGAATCATCCTTAGAAAAGAAAGTGGCGTATATACATAAACATGTTGCAACAAGATTGCATGTTCAGGTAGGGAAAACCATCCTCACGTTACTGATAACACACCATTTACTGCAACATCAGTATTTGAGTCTCCTCAAATAGTGGAACATTCTGTAACAACATTTGTGAAACATTCGACACCAAAATTGAATGTAACGTCACAATCGTAACAAATGTTCATCGGGGAACGACAGACATTCCCTGACGAATGTTTGTGGAACGTTCTCCAATGAACATCAGAGTTTAGTTGTGATTATTATTTCTAGCTTAATGCCTTGATATTCTGTTGAGGTCCAAGTACGAGGTTGGAGGCAGCAATGCAGGGTTCCCACTCCACCTTTGTGTGCAGGTCACTGTATGGATCAATGTTGATAGAAGACAGTCAAATAACGGTCCTCATGGCATCCTCGCTGAGTTTGCCTTGGTGTGATATTCTGTCAGTTTGATTCTCCAGCGTCTCCAGTTTGACGAATTTATGAATTTAAACTTTCCCGAGATGCACCTCCTAAGTCGTAAAACAAACAATTTGCGAATGAATGTTGGTTGATGAGGAATATTCTGGGTTGTTGAATTGTTGATAAGCATACAACATCATTGTGGTAAACAAAATACAATTTATTGTAATTGTCATCAGTTTTCCATACAGTTGTTTTCACTTTTCAAAGTTAAATGAAATTTTAAAGCCCAAAATTAAGAGTTAAGCATTTTGCATTAAACTGTGAAAAGTGAGACATGAACAAATGATAACAGCACAACAACAACAAAAATGCCACTGCATTACAAGTGGAACACCATCAGTCACTGTTAGTGGGAGTGAAGGAAACGGTCAAAAACACACAGACTTGCCTTCATGGCTAAACTAAGAGCAGATGAGCTGACAAGGGACTCACTCCATTGCTATTCCTCAAATACCCGGCTGTGTGACAAACAAGCTGAAATTGAATTTCAAGAACTGAATTGGAATTGTGAGAAATTAATGTTGAAGAATACACTGAGAGATGAATTTTTCTGTGAGGAACAAATAAAGCTTCGGTGCAAATGACTGCAATATCAAAATATCACATTCAGTTTTAAACTAATAATAAACATTTTAAATGATCCTCTTTCGATCTAGTTTTTCAATACAATCATTCAAGTAATATAGTTCAAATTCAAATTGTGTGATTCAATTTTTTTATTGCAATTTTTTAAATTGAAAAGTTGAAATTCAGTTTCTAGTGACACATTTTTCTATCCACATGAAACAATGTTTAATTTGTGCAAACATACAACAGTATTTGGGATGTATTGACACCCTGGATTGTGGTACTTGTAAAAGTTCAGGAGTTTAGCAGAAAATAAACCTACATTTTTAATTGAAGGCTGGATTACTCTGTATATTTTTCTCTGTGTTGGGAGAAGATATCCATAGATATATTCAACAGTAGTTCAATACAACTTTCTTTTACATTAGGAGTCCCATTACTTTGATATATTAGTTGTTTTCCAAGTAGTTTTAGGACATAATGCATACAATGGCGAGGCTTTGATAAATTGTGCCCTGTTATTTGTTATCTTTGCAGGGGCTCCAAACCACAGGTTGGCAATCAGATCCATGTCGCTGAGAAGGCACCATTGCATATTCATGCCGGTATCAGTCTGACTGTAATATAAACAAAAAGGCCAGGGGTATCAGCCAGCCAATACATCCCAGCCAAGAACAATTCTGAGCCCAAATAACTCTCACGAATGAATAAATAGAACAACTTTGGGTTAGTCGTAAAGCTTTACCCAATCAGCTGTTTGCTACAATAAACCAACAATAAAACAAAGAAATGTGCATGAACTCATACCTGTGTAAAACGGTAAATAATTCATTTGTGGGGCTTAACAAGTACAAGATACCATCCTGTATCACACACGATGGTAACATGCTTCAGAATTTACAATGTCTGCCAGCAAAATAATCAGACTGTAAATCTGAGTTCCTTAGTTTGACCAAATGTTGTTGACTTTTAATTGATGCGTTATGTCAGTTATCCAAGTTGCCATCTTTTGCTTTTCTGGCAACAAGTTAATCAACTGAGAAATTGTTCTACCGGTGGTACAGTGCCCATCCAGGGAAATATGTTTGGTAAAATTCCAGTGAAATAGTACAAAATACATGTTCATGACACTGAAAAAAAACACAAAAAAACCAGCCACCAGTAAATCAAACTAATTTCACTCCACTGAAGACACTTTAAAAAACAAATGTCAGTCATATGTCAATCAAACAAAAACAAAATAAAATGCAGCCATTCATCATGTCAGTGTAGCACTAGCTGAGCAGTTAAAACATGTACGCATACGTATGATGCATGTGAACGTTAGTTAATCAGAAAGTTTCAGTGTTTTTGTTTGGCCCGTAACTTTCATGAATACATGTGTTCTTGTTTTTGTTTCCACTTTTAAATCTCAGATTTATCCTCTGACCCCTGTGCACAGCCCAACTGAGTCAGGTAGGGAAACACAGACAGTGTTGGCAACACCACGACAGTTTGATCTCTTTTAACACTACAGTGCTTTTATTTCCTGGAATTAAATACGGTTGCTAGGCAGCTGCAAGCAAACGCATCGGGAAGCGCTTTGGGTCAACGCTGCTCATCAGCGATTTCTGTGGCACCGCTCACGTCGATGAAGGGCTCTGGGTACAGTGAACAGAAAACAGACTCCCTGAGAGTGGATTCAAACCCAGAGTGAGGAGCTCATACGACTGTTGAAATCAAGTGTGTAACAATGTATTTTCCGTGTCCTTTAGGAACACTGTGTGTGCAGTATCACTGTATGTGACGCTTGTATTTTATTAACTCCCAGATGTAGAAAATGTCTCAGATCCCTGGGATAAAGCCAAGCTAATGGCGCTGCACTGCAAAATGTCCAACATGCATGAACAGCAACTTTGCTTTTCCGAAGATTCAGTGTTGAAATGTAACGTTTATTCCACTGGTAACCACCTCAGCTTTAAAGATGCACCGATACAAAGCTCTGTCCTCACTGTGGGTGTTTGTTTCCAATGGAGACGTTACTCCTCAACTTCTCGTAATTGTATCATTCCACACATTTTCTCTCCTGTGCGCAGACAGATTGTGCTTATCTTTGTCTTTCTTTGTTATTCTTAACTGTATCCATTAACATGTATTTGTAAACCTCACATTAGAGAGTGCTAAAACAAAACCCAAAACCTCTCCATGGAGCAGCGGAACAAACACACAAAAACTCTGTGACAGGTTTGCAAACCTCTTGTATTGGACCTTGTGACGGGCACCACTGGCAGCTTTGTGTTATTTCCGCATATCAGAAGTTCAAAAACATCCAGTGTGGCTGAACAGCAGCAGCAGCTCCGGTGGATGTGCACCCATTTTCCTTTTTGCTATTGAGCTTTTTGTACTGTAATCACCAGCCTCTCCACCTCTGCTCATAGATGAGGTAAGAGTCCAGTCACACCTCGGAGGGCAGCACGGACAGAAGATGTGAAAGGACACTCAAGAGTTTGCCTACTGACTGCTGCCAGGTGGAGACCTGTAAAGCTCTTGAAAATCTCCTGTTTCCTGGCAGCGCTCCATGGGCCTGATTTACTAAGATCTCAAATAAAGGGAACTGCATTTACTACGAGTAATTGCGTCTTTGATATCAGGTGCAAATCACTACATGTAAATGAAGGGTTTGCGTGCGTTAAAGTGATTCCAGCCGTTCTGACAGAAGGACCATTAAAGAAGGAAGAAAATCTGATCGCATTGAAATTAATAAACATAAATATAACAAGAACAAAATGCTATATAGGAGATTATCAGCGAGGAAGTCAATGGGAATAACAAAAAGATCAATCGAGGAAATTATGAGAAGATGGCAAGATATTAGGAGAAACAAAAGGGAAGCAAATAAAACGGGAGGGACGGTGGATGAGATCCTCTAACAAACACCGATCAGCAGGTCCAGATCTTTCTTTGATGAGCAGGTGACTTTTCATTCAGTCCCTCGCGAGTGCTCGTGAACCTCATGAAGCTACCTGTGAATTCTGCAGGACTCATTCGGGACTTGTGACACATGAATAACGGGACTGGTGGGATATCCAAGCAGCGATACGCTGGAATGACCCAGAGGAAAGTAAATGCTGACTCATAAGAAGTTTTGACATTGCTGGTATTTTGTGTCTCCTCCTTGTTGTTGGCTGTCAATCATCATACAGTTCATAAAATAACTCAGAAAGGTCATCTCTGGACAAACGATATGTCTGAATAATTTTCCCCTCCGTCATCTCAAAACTGTTTCCACAGGTGTAAAACCACGTTCTCTACATATTCTTTGGTTTCCCTGCATCTCCTTCTCACCACAATAAGAGCAGCCGTCTCTCCAGATTTGCGCATCTGATTAATACGTTCTTTTCAGTCGTACTAAAATACACAACAATCACTTCTCCTGTTTCTACTTTCAGGTTTAGTAAATATCGTTGCGGGTGCTAAATTGTTCTATTTGCATGTTCCCTCCCAGTATTTTGCACGTTCAAGTAGAAACGCCCAATATTACATATGCATGCAGGCAAACACACAAAAAGGACAACGCGTGTTAAATTGCACATTTGAAAGACGCAATCCTCACTGCACGTCGTTAGTAGATCTGCTTGGACATTTTTTTGCGGGTGGTGTGAAGTTTGCACGTGATTTTACAGACGCAAACCTTTAGTAAATCAGGCCCCATGTGTGTTCTCTCCTATGAGCCGGTGTGAATAAATTAAGAGGGTGTGCATTCAAAAACACTATGCCTACATAGATCCAGACATAATTAGACACATATTCAGTGCACAGCAAACGGATTTAAAAAAATCAAAACGACACCCTGTTTAGCTCTTTGGTAAACCACTGCCCAGCCTTCACAATGATAACAGATACAAATCTTACTATTTGCACTACGTTTGGTAATTTTAATTCTGCACTTCTCAACAGTTTTCCACTATCTAATGCATATTTTACAGCGTGCGAGTCCATTTCTACACTGACAACATCACCAGCCAAACCTCTGCAAAAGCCAGAAGAACAAAGAACCATAACAACATAAAATAACAAAGGGACAGAGGTCAACTGTCTGCCCCACCACATTCAGCATTTTGTTTTGGCACTGCAGCTTTTTTCTTCTTTTTTTTTTGATGATGCAGATCCTGGCATTCAGTATGTGGGCACAGCAGAGACAACATGCCGCACAGGGAGGGCGTGTGAGCTCGGCCAGACAGAGAGGAGGGACGACAAAGACAGCGAGGAAGACGAGACAGAGAGGATTAAAAAAAAACACAACAGAAAACAGTGGAGAATTGCTGAAATTTCAATATTTCCATTTTGTTTTGGTGTCAGTGGGTTGAATCTGTGTCCTTGCATTTGTGTGTGTGTGTGTGTGTGTGTGTGTGTGTGTGTGTGTGTGTGTGTGTGTGTGTGTGTGTGTGTGGTCTTTAAAACCAGGTGTCCCTCTTAGGTCTGGGTAAACACCCACTTTTCAAACCTTCTAGCAAGATTTTGAGATCAGGCAGAGTCAGTGTTATCCAGGTTAGCCAAGAGTAGTCAAGTATCATGCTTCCTTTCACATAATTTTCCATGGTGTGTGTCTGTTAAAGACTCAAATTACAATGGAAAATGTCAATATCTGAGTCTCCCACAGGGAAAAATGAGCAAAGTCAATGTGCCGATTTTTTTGTTGTACCAGTGAGAACTCATTTCTCCATCATGGCTTGTTCCAAATTTGGCTTCCATCTCTGTTTTTCCATCATTAGCACAAACAACATTTGCAAATAAAGAAAAACTCATTTCCGTGTCCGTCATCCGTGAGGCCTTGCCATCGTTTTCCAGGGCTCTCAGCAGCCAGCGTTTCCGGCACCTTTGTAATGTTCCGACACTCTCAAAGCCTCCTGAAACAGTATCTACCCATTGCTAACCAGCGCTTGAAGCTAGGTCTTTTAACACATTCTCAAAAGTGCGGGTGTAAGTGAAACTCACGCCTGTCGGTTACCTGTCTTTAGATTTGTTCCCCTGAAAGATAGCCATTGCTAAATATGTGACAAATGAGTGATAAACTGTGAATGTGCACAGCTGAAACTTCCTGCAACGTGTCCACAGCAAGTGTTCAAAATCCTTTATAGCTGTCAGCTGCGAGATTTAGAATTAGTACATTTATTATCCCTTATGGGACAAGAACAAGACAGTGATTGCTTCAGAATTTGACATAAATGTATGAGGTTGTATTCCTTTTCTGCTTAAATATCCAGCATTCTGATAAAGCATCCTTTTGGCAGGAGCAGTCCCACACGACATAAATAATTTGGATGTGATGATGTGCAATTATCCAGGCATCGCTTCATACGGTTAAAGTACCTCCTTCCCCCTGAAGGGTCTTCACTAACTGCCGGTGCTGATCTCGTGACGTTCGTCTCAAGAGTTTTGTGAGGACTCAGGCTGGCACGTCCGTCCCTGAGGAGATTTGGGCGACATCTTTTCAACTTGTGTGGTGTGGACGTAGAGCAGGACGAGTCTCAGATCCATCGTCCGGAGCCTCGAGTGTGCTGCTTCTTCCTCCTCTTACACACATAGTAGACCGGGAAAACCACTAAACCTACAGACAGAGAGGGCAGGAAAGTTTTTTAACGATACAAATAATCATTTTAATTAACCATTCATTGATGTATATAGAATTCTAGAACTGTCATTACCGAATGTATTTGATTTGATTATTCCACATTAGAGCATAATGCAAACAGATTTGGCATATGTGAAACTAATTGACTTGAAAAGGGGAAGATTGGAGAGCGACAGCAGCACAACACTGATTCTATTAACGATGAAAGTAAATATGAATCTGCCATCACGGCATATTAGTCTGCAGCGGATCATCTGTCAGATTTACAGACACGGGAAAGAGATTAACACTAATTACAGTTCAGTGGAGGCCTCAGTAGCTCACAATACAGCCTGACTAATGACTCACACAGTCAATTCTCCAGCTGGATGATGTCATAGACGTAGTTCCAGGAAGTAAAAGTCACCCAGTGATAATCTGGATCTACCACTTTGGTATTTTTTTTTTTAACTGGAACAGTTTGCTTTTCCTTCACATGAAACACAAAGGTACCCCTTGACTGGAAATGTCATTAAAAGCGCTGCTGCTTTGCTGTGTGGAAGAACACAGTCATTTGTAACTGAGCCGTAACCATTTAGCTGTTACGTGCTGACTGGTCCCATCGGAGCTCCCCTCCTGATTAATGTGCATGTGTGTTCATGTATGTAATTATGTTACCTATCACCAGCGCGAGAGCTCCGAGCACCACGACCAGCAGAATGACCACTGGAGCTATCAGCACTTTAGTGGCTGCAGAGAGAAACACAGTGAGAGGAAGATGTTTTAGTACAGAAGTCACTGCAAGCGCAAATGATCAACTCCATCTTCAGTAAAAACATCCCTCATTAAACGCTAAATCTATGCCGCTAACAATGCGTGGCAATAGAACAGCAAAGCGCGCTGTAATGGGCAAAGGGCTTTTGTTAAGGGACAAATGAGCTCCCAATTCAACAGGCACCCTGCTGATATAACTAGCTGTAGCTGTCATGGAGAGCAGAAGTGAAACAGATCTGTGAGAGGAGTTCAACTTCCTGGAGGCTTGCTAGAGCATGTATCTGATAACTGTGAATGGGTAATTATACCGAACATAATCTGATATGTGATACTTTCAGACTTCCTTATGAAGCGCTCCACAGTGGTCTCGGCAAGTAAAGGGGTAGATTTGGATGTGTTCACTTCTGTTGCATTCAAGCAGCAAATTCAAGACAGTCACTGACATTGATGGAGGAAGTAATCAGGCCCTTAAGTAATAGAACTAATACCAGACTGTCAAATGTCCCGCATTCAAACATTTTCCTTCCTTCATCTTCATTCATCTGTTGGTAAACATGCTTTTCCTGCTTTTTTTTTTTTCCATTAATTCCATTTTCCCATGCTGTCAAATCTCTGTCATAATCATGTCTTCACTATACTTGCCTAATAATCTTTCAGCCTGTGTTTTTTGAGCCAATTTAAATATTATCGTAATTCAGTCATTCTGCCTTTCAGACCTCCTGACGCGCAACCCTCCTCCTCCCCATCACCACCTCATCAGTCTGGTTTTCCTGGGAGCCGAAACTTTAGTTTCCGTCAGTCATCTCTGCTCTCCACCGACTTCAACCACTAACGGCTGATGACTCTCCCCCCCGTCCCCTCTGAGCCTGGTTATGTCGTAGGTGTCGTCCTGTTAAAAGATAGTTTTTCCTTCTTGTTGTCTGAGGTTCTTTTCCTGTTGAAAGGGAGTTTTTCCTTCCAGCTGTCATTCATTTGTGAATTGTTGAATTGTTGGGTTCCTGTGTTAAATGCCCTGACTTGTTTTAATGTTGTGATTTGGTGCTATAGAAATAAGAATTTAAAATCTGCATTACTCTACTCGCCCACCTCCAGCGTAAGGCGGCGGTGGGCCCTGTACCTGCATTCAGGACATTACTCTATGAAATAGCCTTTTATTGTCGGAGTGTAATCGCCAAAATTTATGACTCAAACTGTCATTACTCCACTAAATTGTTATTCAATCCTACTGATCTCGTCTTATTTAAATATACCTTTTTGAAAGTATAAAAGTAAAAACTTTGCAGTAAATGCTCGTGGATAGTGTTTTAATATCATACATAATGTACAGTGGGTACGGGAAGTATTCAGACCCTTTAAATTTGTCACTCTTTGTTTCATTGCAGCCATTTGGTAAAATCAAAAAAGTTCATTTTATTTCTCATTAATGTACACTCTGCACCCCATGTTGACAGAAAAAAACAGAAATGTAGAAATTTGTGAAAATGTATTAAAAAAGAAAAACTGAAATATCACATGGTCATAAGTATTCAGACCCTTTGCTGTGACACTCATATTTAACTCACATGCTGTCCATTTCTTCTGATTCTCCTTGAGATGGTTCTACTCCTTCATTGGAGTCCAGCTGTGTTTAATTAAACTGATTGGACTTGATTAGGAAAGGCACACACCTGTCTATATAAGACCTTACAGTTCACAGTGCATGTCAGAGCAAATGAGAATCATGAGATCGAAGGAACTGTCCAAGGAGCTCAGAGACAGAATTGTGGCAAGGCACAGATCTGGCCAAGGTTACAAAATAATTTCTGCAGCACTCAAGGTTCCTAAGAGCACAGTGGCCTCCATAATCCTTAAATGGAAGAAGTTTGGGACGACCAGAACTCTTCCTGGACCTGGCCGTCCAGCCAAACTGAGCAATCGTGGGAGAAGAGCCTTGGTGAGAGAGGTAAAGAAGAACCCAAAGATCACTGTGGCTGAGCTCCAGAGATGCAGTAGGGAGATGGGAGAAAGTTCCACAAAGTCAACTATCACTGTAGCCCTCCACCAGTCGGGGCTTTATGGCAGAGTGGCCCGACGGAAGCCTCTCCTTAGTGCAAGACATATGAAAGCCCGCATAGAGTTTGCCAAAAAACACATGAAGGACTCCCAGACTATGAGAAATAAGATTCTCTGGTCTGATGAGACCAAGATTGAACTTTTGGGCGTTAATTCTAAGCGGTATGTGTGGAGAAAACCAGGCACTGCTCATCACCTGCCCAATACAATCCCAACAGTGAAACATGGTGGTGGCAGCATCATGCTATGGGGGTGTTTTTCAGCTGCAGGGACAGGACGACTGGTTGCAATTGAAGGAAAGATGAATGCGGCCAAGTACAGAGATATCCTGGAAGAAAACCTCTTCCAGAGTGCTCTGGACCTCAGACTGGGCCGAAGGTTCACCTTCCAACAAGACAATGACCCGAAGCACACAGCTAAAATAACAAAGGAGTGGCTTCGGAACAACTCTGTGACCATTCTTGACTGGCCCAGCCAGAGCCCTGACCTAAACCCAATTGAGCATCTCTGGAGAGACCTGAAAATGGCTGTCCACCAACGTTCACCATCCAACCTGACGGAACTGGAGAGGATCTGCAAGGAAGAATGGCAGAGGATCCCCAAATCCAGGTGTGAAAAGCTTGTTGCATCATTCCCAAGAAGACTCATGGCTGTACTAGCTCAAAAGGGTGCTTCTACTCAATAAGGGTCTGAATACTTATGACCATATGATATTTCAGGTTTTCTTTTTTAATAAATTTGCACAAATTTCTACGTTTCTGTTTTTTTCTGTTAAGATGGGGTGCTGAGTGTACATTAATGAGAAATAAAATGAACTTTTTTGATTTTAGCAAATGGCTGCAATGAAACAAAGAGTGAAAAATTTAAAGGGGTCTGAATACTTTCCGCACCCACTGTAAGTACAGTGCTTGACTAAATGTATTATATCATTGATATGACCGAGTTCTTTGGTCAGCACTGACAGTTCATTAAGGCAAAGAGGCAACAAGGTACCATGTTGCATTTTGACTATTGCTTTTTTATTTCAAGTTTTGTGAGCAGTGTAGCTGTAGGGACGGCAAACTCAGTTGTTTTTTGGCCCACCACTATGAATTAAACAATTTGTTTATGTACAAATACGGAATAAAATTAGTCAGATTCCCATCAGCCAAAGCTCTGCTGCGAGTTTAGTGTTTTCAGCATGCAAAACATTAAGCTAAGATGGTGAACACGGGAAACAGTACACCAGCTAAGCATCGCAGAGCATGTAAGCATTTTCACAGTAAGCATCTTGTGCTGACGTAAGCATTCAACTCAAAACACAGCCGTGCCTCGGTGCAGCCTCACAGAGCTGCTAGCATCTGAGTTTTGCAAGTCTTGTTATCTAACACATGAAGAGATTAATTTCCACTGCTATTTCTATCCCTGTTTCTCACTCAGAAACACAATTATAATCCCCAGCTGAGTGCAAAGTGGTCTCGCTGGTTCAGTTTGAGTTCGTGGAGAGCAGAATCTGATTAAATACGGCAGGTTAAGAGAAAATGAAGAGAAACTATGCTGGACTGAATTTGGCATTTGTCACATACGCAGAACATGTGTAGGAAAATGCAATCTGGCTGTACTTAAAGAAAGGAGAGGAAGAAATATATTTTTTTACAGAAGTAAATATGAATAGATGCAACGGGTAAATGAATCACGATTTTAAGGCAAAACACATTTTTCATAATTTTATATACACTTGTGTGATGTGCAGAAGACATTGTGCCAGTATGCTGCTTCTGTGCTGAGACAAAGACAAGGATCAACAAAGAGGCCAGGGAGTTCACTGTTCTCATAGGCCTGAGCAAACAAGCTTTGTT
Organism: Brachyistius frenatus; assembly: GCF_029030835.1. Taxonomy (NCBI): domain Eukaryota; kingdom Metazoa; phylum Chordata; class Actinopteri; family Embiotocidae; genus Brachyistius; species Brachyistius frenatus. The sequence continues at coordinate 200,919 of NW_027210729.1, forward strand.
TTAGTACCTCTGTGTTTAAATTAGTAGCAGAATAACAAAAGACACATTTACCGCCACAATGGATCACTCCCACTTGTAGATACGCAGCTCCATCAGTGTAAAGCTTAGTATACGTGAAAAGAACAAGCCAGCTAAGAAAACACACCTCATGATCAATTGAGGTTAAAAGAATGACGGCGCCTCCCTTCAAAACACACCAACTTACCACAGACAGACCCTCTGATTAGCCGTCGCAGATGAGGCTTATCGGGGAGATAGCGATACTTGCAGCCAAACACGCTGAGGTTGGATGTGTGGTCCCCAAAAAATCTGACGACAAAATAAAATGCCAAATCAGAAAGAAGAAAGAAGGCGAGCAAAAGGCAGGTGGGGGGAGGAAAGTAAAGGAGTCTAACCTGAGGTGTCTGTAGCGCTCTCCACAGCGGTAACAGAAGTTAGTGTTACACTGCGTACAGGTCATATGATCACATCCCTCTGTCCGCTGAATATGGATCTAAAGATAGAAATAAAAAAAAGACGCAAAAAGGATTGTTCGATGAATAAGTCAACAGTTTGAAGCTACCACATACTATATATTTTACAAGCTGCAATCGAAAAGGTCTGAGACCGCTCCTGTTGTGCATGAACGGAGCGGAAGTAAGCAAGCAAGGGATTTTATTTGTATAGCACATTTCGTGCACAAGGGAAATTCAGTGTGCTCTACATACTGTAGATAAAAGCAAAACGGAGGAACATACATATATAAGATACAATAAATATAATTAAAAACCATGCAAGGTCAAAAAGAAAGTAATTAAAAAGAGAGATATTAACTGATAGGAATATAAAAGAAAATGCAAAGTGTAAATGATAGAATAAAAAGCACTGTAAAAGTATATTTTGGAATCATCTTAAATTTAAATCAACAGCCGGTAGATATTAGTTGTGAATCTGAGACATCACTGAATCACTGAGTGAATAAGGCTACACTTAGTGGTCAAGCATTAAAATATATAGAAGGCTCAACCAAAGGCACATGAAAAGAGAAATGGTTTTAATCCTGATTTAAAAATAGCAACATTTGGAGCATACGCAAGATCTACTGGCAGTTTGTTCCAGTCACATACTGCGTAATAGCTAAAAGCTGTTGCACCATGTTTACTTTGGACTCTGGGTTGTACTAACTGATCTGAGTCCATGGATCCAAGAGCCCCAACAGGTTTGTGTTCTTTGAGCATGTCACAGATATATTCTGGGCCTAATAAACCATTATCATTATTGTGATTAATAAATGAGTATCAGCACTTTAAAATCTATTCTATACCTAACTGGAAGCCAGTGCAAAGATTTTAATATTGGATTGATATGATCAGTTCTCCAAGTCCTTGATACAACTCTAGCAGCAGCATTTTAAATGAGCTGCAGTTGTTTAAAGGTGTTTTTAGTCCAGGTTAAGAGACCATTACAGTAGTCCAGCCTACTGCAAAATCGAATTCTGTGTCAAGATTTCAGGGACCAGGAATTAGTTGCAGGGAGCCAAATCCGGCAAGTAGCAGTGGTGGGGAGCAACGATTGTGTTGTTGGGGATGAGAAAATCGTGCGTTTTCGTGCTAATCAGCTCAATTTATTCTAAATTGAGTAAACATTTTCCAGAATCAGCTGCCGAGGTTACTCTTATGTTTACACTCAAAACCACATCTTTTATTTTACTTCACAGCCAAACACGATCCTCTCTGCCAGCTTCCAGAGCAGAAATAAAGAGACATCAAGCAGCAGTGTGAAGAGCACAGACGGAAAGTATCTGCTGCTGTGTGCAAACAGTTCTCAAATACCGGTAATTAGCTTAATTTATGTCTTTCTGTAGTCATCTGGCAATCAAGATTAGATATTGTGCGGAGTGACTTGGTTGTGAGATAAGACCAGGGTGGTATTGTGGCAATCGATATCTTCAAGAAATTATTCTGTGCAGCAGAGACACTGTGATCATTTTTTCAATACGTTCTCGGTCTCTGCATCGCTGCTCCTCTGTTCCACATTCACGTTACATCTGTGCATCCATCCTGTTCTCTACAGATCTCCATCCATCATCCATCTTTACTTCCATGCTTCCTCACCTTCATTGATTCCTTCATCTACACTGGTTCTACCTTTCATCAGTCAACTCCCTCTCCATTTACAGACATGTAACTCCCTTCGACTGTGGCCACATCCAGCATTCCTGTGCAAGGGGCTTGCCTCCTGGATCCTTCCTCAGTGTTCCCCCCAGTTCTTCTTACCTTACACTGCGGGCATTTCTGGGCGTTTCTCTGTCCGTGCTCGATGACACTCGCCCAGGTTCGTAGCAGCTTGTCTCCTTTCCTGTAGTCGCGACATTTGAGCCCATTGTGCCAGGGTGCGTGGCACTTAAAGCACCACACAAAATGGCAATTGCTACACTGGATCTACGGCAGGGAGAGAAGACAGATGCACACGTTTACCCACAAGCAACAGACAAATCCTCCAAACCTGGGAAATTTGGTTTGTTAAACCTAATGTGTTACTTATGAGCAGAGGTGTAGACTTGAGTCACATGATTTGGACTCAAGCCCGACTGACTTATGTCCTCCTGTGGCCCACTTTCAAGTTTTTTTCAGTGGTTCAATAATTAACTTACTTAACTTAACTGAGACAAAACTTAATAACAGCGACTGATTTCCATTCTCCATGACAACTGAAAGCTCCACTAAAAAGGCAGTAGGTGGACCATGAGTTGTGATTGAGGTTGAGATTCACTTGTAATTTGCAAAACATTGATTTTATCCCATCTCTGCTTTGGTTGCTACTGCATCCATGCAGCCACATCAGGAACTCTACTTTTCATGCAGCTCACTGCTGCTCCAGCAACCATCCTTTTTTTTTTACTGTGAAACATTACAGTAGCCATCAGAGGACTACTGGTGCGCGATCTTACCTTGTACTTGTGCTCGGAGTGGTTTTGGTTGTGCGTCTTCAGAGAGGTGAACTCACTGCACTGAGGGCAGGGTTTGGTGCTCGAATCCAGCTGACTCAGCTCCAAAAAGTAACGGTACTTGGCCACGTCCTCGTTGGCCAAATGGGAAATCACCACTTCCTCGTCCAGGTTGCCACTACACTCCGGGATTGGACAGCTGATCAGAGCTTTGGCAACTCGCACCTGGGAAACATCACAGACAGTTGTTTTAGTATTATGAAGCACTTTAGCAGTTTGGTTTTGGCCTGTTAAGAAAAAACTAATTTACGTGCCTTTAAATGCTTATAAGAAGATTTTCTCATTTACTTCAATCATGTGAATTAACACGTAAATGCCATCATCTAAAATTGTACTAAAGACGTCATACATTATAACCTTGGAATCAGCATGTGTGACCGCTCTGGCTTTGCTGTGGTGAGCTTCTCTGATATAAAGGTGAACGATGAGACCAGATCTATATGGAATATATTCATACCACTGAAGGGAAATGGTAAACACTTCACCAAAAAACCGAGGGGACGTTGATGCATGAAAGACTGAAGGATGCAGTGCAGAGAGTAGAAGTTAATGTGCATCAAAACAGACACATTAGTTATTCCAGAGTGAGTGCTTAGCAGTCACTAACACTAAGCAGACTTTATCCACACAGTGTGGAAGTCCATCCATCCATCCGTTTTCTTCCGCTTATCCGGGGTCAGGTCATGGTGGCAGCAGGCCAAGGAAGCTGACCCAGACTTCCCTTTCCAGCTCATCCTGAGGGATCCTGAGGCGTTCCCAGGCCAAATGGGATGTATAATCCCTCCAGCATGTTCTGGGTCTTCCCCAGGGTCTCCTGCCAGTTGGGTGTGCCTGGAAAACCTCCAGTGGGAGGCGCCCAGGAGAATCCTGATCAGATGCCCGAACCACCTCAGCTGGCTCCTTTTGACGAGAAGGAGTAGCGGCTCTACTCCGAGTTCCCTCCTGATGTCCGAGCTCCTTACCCTATCTCTAAGGCTGAGCCCGGCCACCCTACGGAGGAAACTCATTCCAGCCGCTTGTAGCCGTGATCCCATTCTTTCGGTCATGAGCCAGAACTCGTGACGATAGGTGAGAGTCGGAATGTAGATCGACCGGTAAATGGTAAGCTTCGCCTTTCAGCTCAGCTCCCTCTTCACCAAAACGGTCCGGTTACTACTTGAGCCACACCGAAACGCCTGTCGATCTCCCGCTCCGTCCTCCCCTCACTCGTGAACAAGACCCCGAGATACTGAAAACTCCTTCGCTTGAGGCAGGCACTGCGTCCCCACCTGGAGGGAGCAATCCACCGGTTTCCAGCAGAGCACCATGACCTCAGATTTGGAGGTGCTAACCCTCATCCCCGCCGCTTCACACTCAACTGCAAACTGCCCCAGTTAATACTGCAGGTCATTGTCTGAAGAGGCCAACAGGACCACATCATCTGCAAACAGCACAGAGGCGATCCCGAGACCCCCAAACCTGACGGTTCTCCTCCCCCCGGCTGCGCCTGGATATCCTGTCCATGAAGGTCACAAACAGGATCAGTGACAAAGGACAGATCTGGCGGAGGGCAACACCCACCGGGAACATGTCTGACTTATTGCCGAGAATGCGATCACAGCTCCAACTGCAGTCGTATAGAGACCGGATGACCCGTTGCAACGGCTCCAGCACCCCGTAATCTTACAGGCACGATGACTTTCCGACCACAACTCCTAGCGGCCGCATCCACAATCGAGGCTTTGAACATGTTCCACTTGGATTCCATGTCCCCAACCTCCCTCTATGTCTGAGAAGTTCTTCTGGAGATGAGAGTTTAAGATCTCCCGGACCGGGGCCTCCGCCAGACGTTCCCAGTTCACCCTCTCCAGCCGACTCCGCCGCTATCTGATCCAACTCACCACCAGGTGGTGATCAGCTGACAGCTGTGCTCCTCTCTTCACCTCTCTTTAAGGTGTTCTGGTACCAGGTACACTTATGAGCTACCTTATGCTCGAACATGGTGTTCGTTATGGTCAACCCGTGACTAGCACAGAAGTCCAATAACGAAACACCATCCGGGTTCAGATCAGGCAGGCCGTTCCTTTCAATCACACCGCGCCCGGTTTCTCCATCGTTGCCCACATGAGCGGGGAAAGAGCCGGAGCTGATGCGGGAGGTGGAGCGGTACCAGCTAGATATAGTTGGGCTCACCTCCATGGATAGCACTGGCTCTGGAACCAAGCTCCTGGGGAGGGGCTGGACTTTGTCTGGAAGTCAAACCCTAATTAACCTGAACATTACAGACTAAATCTACTGATTTGATATCACTTTGTTAGCAATGAACAAAAATGTTACTTCATTAGATTCACTGTGAAACTCATTTTTTATTCTCTTGTTTCCTTATTACTACCTAGCTCTTTTGCTTTTTTTGGCTCCCAGTGCAGCTCTTCTTCTCTGGCTGCTTTCTTTCTGTCTCATTCTCTGCCTCCCCACACTTTAAGTCCATCAAAGCCTGTGAGACCTGTTGTACTGACACATGATAAGGCATCGTGTCTGTGTGTGTGTGTGTTTGTCTGTAAAAGTGCGTGTAAAATTACAACATGCAGAAAACAAAGAACAATAGCATCAACCTCTGAGGGCGTCACACCTAATATCCCCTACACCCCCCCCCCCCACACACACACACACACACACACACACACACACACACTAAAAGCCTATTACATGATTATGAAAATGTATCCTCTGCTGCCATGAGAGCTGTGTTGTTAGTGTTGGTGTTGTTAGTGTTGCCACAACACCAGCGCTGTGGTGACCAGTGCCAGACTGGTTGAACAGGTTATCTCAACCACACACACACACACACACACACACACACACACACACACACACACACACACACACACACACACACACACACACACACACACACACACACACACACACACACACACACACACACACACACACACACACACACACGTGTCACCATGTGTGGTCTGTTTAAAATGAGAGAGCCTTTGTTCTGTATCTTTACTGTCATGAGACAAAACTGAAGCCAATATGAAGCCAAAAACACAATTGATGACTTAAGACCAAAACAAGTAAGCTTACACTTGGCATATGTTTGTCCCAAAACAATAATGACTCAACAAAATTGACCTCAGTCCTTTGCAACCTTTGTATAAAGTCAGCGGTTGCAGCACCGAATACATGTTGAAGCTAAGAGTGCTTGAGAGCCAGTTATCAACTGAGCAGAGAAGTGGAAGTAATGGACAAATATTTGAAATAGTTGACTAAAAGTGCTGAATAAACAGTTCAGATATGTCAGCTCAAAGTAATGGATAAACTGTTGCGCTAGTTAGTTAAGAGTAATGCATTAACAGTTTAAATAGGCAGCTAAATAAATGCAAACTTGACCAAAACGATGTAAACTCTGACAAAAGTATAACAAAATTATTGTTAACAATATCCACTTTTCACAATAATTAATGTTAAATAACATCCACTTTAGTACATTCATAAGTTGGGTGATGATGCTGGCAATGACATGATGTTGAAAAAAGATTGGAACGCCTGGAAGTAAAACTTCACATCTAAACACCTAGTTTTAAGGACAAATAAATTACAATGATTTCAAACGAGCAAAATCAACAGCTCCCTCACAGAATTTTTTTCCCCCCATGTTTTCCACATGGGACACGTGTTCACATGTTGAAACTTATAACAACATGGGGAAAATATGTTACTACATGGGCATAACACATTACACCATGAAAATGTTCCAAAAACAAATGTTTTGTATTTTCAGGCAAAATACACGTTTCACGTGTGTATAATCACACGTCATGTCAGTTTTTGCACGTGAGTAATTCATGTGGTTTTTATGCGAGGGCTGCTATATTTAAATTTCTTAAATTAACCTCGATAATACCACCTTGATTTGAGAAGGTGTGTAGATATCAAATTGTTGGTTTAATCCCCGTTACAATAACGTCGGCGTCAAACTAGAGCAATCTGGCCTCCTGCGACACTCATTCACCCTCCCTGCCATGCATGACCGATGCCCAGGATCATAATAGTGATACCCTCCACGGGTCACGACAAACACTGTGATCTCTCCGACATAAAGCTTACGGTACCTACTGAGGGTTAACACCAAGCTTCTGTGCTAAAATGAGTCTGCAGTGCGTTAAAGGAAAATAAATATTCCACCCACACAGGACACTTTACATGACCCCCTGTTCGGCTTGTCTCTGTGTTTATGTGGTTATTCATGCCTTGTTATCAAAGCAAGACAATTGCAGGTAAAAAGTCATCTGAATGACTGATAATAACTGGTTCATCTAAACAGATTAAAGCAAATCATGGTAACAGTAGCAAAGATCTGACAATGCAACTTCCCCGCAGCTCGTAAAACATTTTCAAATGCATGTTTATTAAAACTGGGATTATGATTGGAAGATAGCTGACTGGTATGATCTCAGGAAGAAGCCACTTGAAGGAAATAAAATCCATTCTGAAACACTTTAGCACTAGAAGGAAGCAACAACTGGCAATGTGCCTTACCTTGCAGAGTCCATATTTCAATGATAGCCACTGTAGACTGACGAGTAATGGAAGCAGATGTTCATCTATCAATTATTAATTTCCTTGATGTATCGGTGTGAATCATCAGAATCAATGGAAAAGACTTCTAAGTCCACTCGTGTCCCTGATGTCTCAATTTTGGCTGACTTCAAAAAATACTTTGCAAAGACGGTGTTCCCTCCATGTACATCTAAAACACACTGCTGGGATGCTCAGGCAAATGTTCTGGCATCAGCTAAAGGCTTTCTGGGAAGTGTAGGAGACAGTCTAGAAGAAAATGAGCCCACACTTATGCTTTGTTGGACTATAACTGGACTTAAGAGTGCACATAAGAATACAAGTGCTCTTTTTGAAGGTGAGATATTTTTTAAAAGAGCCTGAGACAGAAGGTCTGCTGAATAAGCCCAACAGCTCACAAAGTCTGCTACTTTGAAAACCATTCCTGCCAGGTCCCAATTTTAGCACGGTATGTGTCGGTGACCCAGATTCACAGATAAATACTGATCACAAGATGAGGAGACCTGTGGATGTTGGCGTGTAACATTTCACTTCAGAAAACTTTTGCAGGAGAGACCATGTAATGTGGATATTTTCTTGAGTTGTTGTCAGCTCCTACAGAGGGTATACTTTTAGTGGTCCCCCAACTTTGAGCCAGGCCTGGCTACTGATAAAATACCAAAAATAGCACATTAAAACTGTGACAGAGAAGATTGTGTGTGTGTGTGTGTGTGTGTGTGTGTGTGTGTGTGTGTGTGTGTGTGTGTGTGTGTGTGTGTGTGTGTGTGTGTGTTACTTCTGCTCAAGGACACTTGAACCAGCTGCTGACTGACCCAGCAATGACTGGTTGAAGCTGGGACAGCCACTCTGCTGCTGCTGCATAATACTATGCTGTCCCCACTTGTCCTCCCTCCCTCCCTCCCTCCCTCCCTCCAACCTGGGAGCTGACGTAGAGTTTCAGACACTCATCACACACGGCCTTCCTGCAGCAGGGCAGGGATGCGATGGTTTTCTCCTCCAGGCACACCCGGCAACTCTTCATCGGAGTCTCTGCACCGGCCTGCTCCGCGTACAGCCGGTGGGACACATCCCCGAAAGGATCCACCAGGTCGTCCAGTGTGTACAGTGCCAGTTCGGGGCTCGAACCCGCGTCCTGTTTCGGTTCCGAGTCCATTTCTGCGGCGTCTGGTGCATCGTGGCGGTCTGTGATTTCAGTGTCTTTCAGCTGGCTGTCATTGGCGATGCAGTAAACAGTGCAGTAAACGTGCTCTTCGGCACTAAAAGACTCGTCTAAAGCGGCTGCGTTGCTGTCACTGTCACATATATTATAGCACTGCCCAGTCACGCTTAAACACTCAACTCCTTCAACCTCCGGAGTCGACAACTCGCTCAATGTTGGCTCGTTTTGAGTCCCCGCGTCGCCCGTTTCTCCGTCCGACTTTTTACACCCGTCACATTCAGCTCCATAACCTTTGGTAACGTCGTTATGAACGTCTCCGTCGTGGTTCTCCTGCTCTGCGCTGCGCTGCATCCGACCGCCTGTATTAAGACGAAGAGCCGGAGATTTGGACTCCCCGAAATTCCTCCTCAAAATCTCCACAGCGCTCGCCCGCCTCCTCGCTCTTCCTCCGCCGTTGCAGTTGTTGTTGTTGTTGCCCTCCGCATCCTTCCCGTCCTCGCCGCCCCTCTCCTCCGAGTCCCCGTCGCCTCCGTCCAGTGACAGCCGGGAGTTTGATCTGGTGACACGTCGGTTCAAATCTCTGAGGGGCCGGTCAACTTTACCGTCCGGGAGGGAAGTTTCTGTTGGCAGGTTGCAGGACAATTTCACCCTCCCCTCCTCGAAACTGCTGATAAAACTCGGCATCTTACAGGCGGCGGCTATCGGTCCGTCATCTTCCATCCCCGCTGCGGCTCTCCCCATTTAGCGAGCGGCTACTCTCCCGGGCGGACCTCTGCCTGCCTGCCTCGTACCCAACTCCCGACCACCAAAACAAAACAAAGCAGGCAAGCTCGCTGTTTCCGGGTCGCGTCGTAAGCATGCGGGAGAGCAGCCGATAGGCCGATGGGAAGCCTAGCGGTGGAGGACAGCCCTGGCAGGTTGGTTGGTTGGTTGGTGGCAGCGTGAGGTGAATAACAGGGTGGATTTAAAGTTGGAGATGAAAGTAACTTGGTGGAGAGATGACCAATCAACTGGGGGTGGGGTCCGAAGTACATCACTGCGTCTCAGTTGGGTTTGTGATTGAATATTCCTTTGGCCTTATCAATAGGGACCTTAAAGATGCTGTAAAGTAGAAATGAAAATGAGTTTTAAGCTCATCACACCACAGAAGTATGGGTTGTTAACTACCCATCCAAATTTGAATGAAAAAAATACAACCACTATGTTAAATTAGGCTTTGAAATAGTGATCTGTGTGACAGTCCTGTGGCTGCAGTTCTTTTCCCCACTAAGCGGTCCGTCTGACATCCAACCTCTCGGTGACTTTATGCACGATGTCCCACTGGCACTCTGTCTCTCTGCTGGACGGAGCAGCCTGCTTTATGAAAACACGATAGAATCAGAATTCATTTGTCCAATGAGTGAAACATACAGGTGCAATCAAATCCAGCTTGTCCCCCTGAGCTGCAACACAGGAGTAAAACTGGACACCAGAGACAGCAGACAGTGAGTCTCCAACTACTTCTAACGCACCTTCATTACAACAGCGGAGATAATAAGAGCGGAGGAGTTGATTTAGTTCTGTAACGACTGCAACATGCACAACGCTGCATTACATCACATGGTTTTGTGCATATTTGTTGAATAATCTTACATCAAGTTGTTTGATTAAATTACCACACAGAAAATCTAAGGCTGAGCGAGTGATGTACAAAAAAGCCCCTTTTTCAGTGTCTCGAATCACTAAAATCAATTAATCGAACAGTCTTGTTCAAAAGATTCCGTCACAGATTCGTTCAGTCTTTGATCAGAGCTCCAACTTCCACTGAGTGACGTCCATTCGCTGCACTGAAACGTGTATATTCCTCATGATCGCCGGCTTCAGCAACTGGAAGGGGGCTGTTGCATTGACAAACGCACCAAACTCACTTTACAATTTGTGACATTTTAAAGGTTTCCTTGTTGAATATCAGAGATGTCGCTGGCTTTGTTTTGAATGACTTTTAAGTCTTTTTTTTTTTTTTTTTTAACTGATCTACAGTTCGGCTTCACTCTCGAACTTGCTGAGCCTGTTTTCTGCAGCTGGAGCCGCTGACTATCAGCCCAGGGCTCATGTTCACTGAACAGTGAACGGATTTGAGACAGCCTTCAGCTACCTGTGGTTTTTTTTTTTTCATATTGCAGGTTTCACCACGCACTGCGAACTGTAAACACTGTGAGCTCAACTAAACTGTGAGAAATGAGTCTATCGAATCAGGAAGTTATTCAGTTCAGTTTGTTTGCCCGCAAAGATTCATTCCTTTGAGCGATCCGCTCATAAACGATCCGACACTCGGACACGCAGTGTTCGAGAATATAAAAACTGTACACACTGTACAGGGACTGTGAGCAGCTCCTATTTGTCCCGGGTCCCCGTAGGTTTATTCCACTGTGCTGGTGGAAAAATGATGATTGCAGTTGTCTCTAGTAGAGGTGACCGGCCCATACATGAAAGACATATTAAGTGTGTTATCTGTGTGCTTCGCATGAGGCTGCACGGTGCAGCAGTCTGCTGTTTGGAGTTTACTGCTCACTAGCTGTTCCACTTTAATATTAGCTCCAGGTGTATTCAAATATTCACGACCAGAAACTTAAAAATGCCCTTTAATTACACATTTTTCTTTCCTTGCACAAATATGTGTTGACACGCGACACTATGCAACAATAGTTTTAACTCCATATCCACAAGTGCTTTCAAAAATGGTCTTTGACAATGGATGGTAAATGGCTCACTTATCATTGCACCAACCTAACATGACCTGAGTCCTGCCATCTCCATGACAACTGAACAACCTCCACTAATGAAGACAGTAACTCTGAGTTAAAGCTTTGTTTAAATGAAGCTATTTCCAAGGTCACGAATGAACCCTCACCCTCAAGTAAAATATAAAATCCCAGACACAGACAACCTTATGAAAAGGTGTTATAGATGGTGCCGGCTGGGCTGCAGTTCTGCAGCTGTATCGTGCCATACGAGTCTAATTTTGGTTGCTGTGAAAATTCTATTGGAGGCGAGCAAAAACCTTCAGGTTGCTGGCTCAAGTCTGCATTACATTTGCCCTGCCAATGTCCTTGAGCAAGATACTAAATCTCTGTCAGCTCCAGTAGCGTTTATTTATAGCAGAAACTGAAGACATCACTGTTGAAGCCAAAATGGATGTTTCTTTCTCCCTCTTTGAAAGACGCATTTCTATTTTTTTTTAGGATATTGGTATGCCACACGACTAAGGGGTAGTAACATAATGGTGATGAGTGGTATTACTCAATCAAGCGATAAGTATGTGCTGCGCAGACTGTATCTTAAAATGGACAGTCGCTTCCTGGTCTGAAAAGTGAAGCCAGCCCTGAAATGCCATGAAGTGTAATACCACCGAGGGCCACTAGCTGGTTCCATTCTTCTTATTTAATGAAATACAAGCCAATACATTTCTTTACCAGTCATTATGGTGTAATTTGCTGAATTCACTCCTTTTCATTAGTTTTCTTGTTAGATTTTAAGCCTCAAAACGTGGTACATTTGGAGGCATGTTGGATTTTATTGACAGGCCTGGGGTGCCTTTAGGTTTCTGCTATAAGTTCCCAGTCAGATCAAGTCAGATCCACCCGTCGCTCCTCCCCAGTTTGTCCAAATATGGTCACTTCTGGCTCCAAAATAGAAAGATGGTGACGGCCGAAGTGCTGAACTTAAAGCTTCAAAAAAACCAGTTCAGAAACCAAAGGGTGACGTCACGGTATGTTGCCGCTTGAGATGCAGGTGTGAAGCCTTATTATGTTTGGACTGTGGGGGATATGATGGTTCTCACAGCAAAAATGGCATGATATCATGCATTCATATAGTTCATCCATCACCGTAACTCTCAATATTGGGTCTATTAGTCAGAACAATGAAATTGTAATAGTATTATACTTACTAATGGTATCTAATCTAACAACATGCTCCTCTTACTAATACATATAATTGTTGCAGACCAGCTACTCTCCACTGCATCCTGCTCATGGCTCTCATTAAAACCCTCCTTAACCAGCTCACATTTAATTTCGTCAGGGAAAGTGACACCTGAACACCAAAGAACGAAAGCAGTTTGAATGGACACAATTTGAGCTCAGTGCTGTTGGCACAACTTTCAAATAAACCTAACTGGGGCGCCTGTGAAATGGGTTGTTAGCTCTGTTACAATCCCTCATTAATGCCATAGGGCACAAGCCACGGGGTAATTAGTTTTCTTGTCCTGGCTGTGCCCAATTGGTTCGAGCGGAGAATGCCAACAATGCCAAAAAGCCTTTTACAAGTGCAAGTCCCAGCTTATTACATAAAGCCTTAACGCCCATCAGACATTTTCAGGAGTGTGTTCCACACAAAACAGGTCAAAAATTGAGGAGTGCAGGATGCAAATTAATATTTAAACTCCTTCTATCCTTGAGCATTTACTCCATCTGAAACTCAGATAAATGTCAAAATGAAGGGTTTTAGTCCTAATCGAGTAAATGTTTCATGTTTGCTTTTAACACTATTATTCTCAGGGATTTAAAGTATTGAATTTACCTCTGGGCACTAGATGTAAAAACACCACCTACTCTGCTCCTCTTACAGCTGTATTTCCTCTGCAAAGGGGCAGCAGCGCTTCATTGCATTGACTGTGTGTGTACGTTTAGAGCCTACTCTTTGACTGGTCCAATTGTGTGAACTGAAAAGAAAGTGATGATTTAGAGTGTCTTTTAGGATCCTGTGTCAGCGGAGAAGAAGTCTGGTTTCATTGCAGTCATTTTAGAAAGTAGTTTGTTTGTTTTTTGTCACTGAAATATTGAAAGAACACTTGCTTGACAAGAACAACACCCTCAACTCCCACAAAAACAACTCAGATACTAATGTCTGGAAGTTGTCAAGAGAACAGAGGACACAATGTAAGACGTTCCTTCTCCACACTGTACTTTAATCCCGGCTGTCTAGTTTATGTACAGTCAGTCACCTGTGGGGAAAAAACATCGTAAAAAGAGAAGGAGTTAAACCGACATACGTGGTTGTAGTCAGTACTTAAACAAATCAACCCAGAGCCACAGAGAAACACTGGACTTGTCTGCTCCCACTGGCAGTTCGTGTTATATTCCTGTAGACATACTGAATGCTGCAATTCAGAATAGCTGCTAAATGTGTCAGGATTATTGCATGTCTGTGACTGCCCAATTCCCTTCAATTTACATTAACGCTTACATTTGAAAACCCATTTTGCGGCCGTTGTGGGAAATAAGGGCACATTTTTAAGATTCCAGCACACTTTACGTTTCTTGTATCTCATATCTGTGAAGAATCTTATTTATCCAGATCATTGTCAATCTGTTATTCAAAGGCCATTAAAATTCTTAAAGATGTTTCATCTCATCCGAAAGGCTTCTTCAGTTCTAACTGACTGCAGGCTTTACCCTGCTGTGGGGGTTGTTAGCACCTTGAGAGTCATTGACATGTGAGATCCATCCTAAACGACTCATAAGATGGCCAGGTGGGTCTCAAATGTGACCTCAAGAATTTTAAGCAAGCCCAGTTGCCTTGGGAGAAAACAAAGAGGATGTTTCCACTTTGCATCGACATGCCTCCTGGCGAGATTGGATCACAGGTGGCCTGCTCTAAACCATGCGTTCCCACCTGGCATTTCATTCTTCTCCACATTCGTCCTGAGGGACCTTTTGAGACCAGATCTCACTTTCCCGCTCTATATTCAAATGAAAACGTAGGCTAAGTTATGAAAATATACAAGTAAATAATCATGGGGCAGTAACCTGAATTTCAGAACCCCAATAATTCGGATCAGATTAATGAATTTTTCTAGGACGTCTCCGCTGTTGAGGGTGAAAGGGGGGCGGAGCAGAGATCTTAACGGGAAAGATTGAACGTAGGGAAAAAAAAAATTCAAAACTAACAAACCTGCTGTGACGTGACAGTAACACATCGGAATGAACACGAGCTGCATTTATTTTTAGTAGTCGGTCTTCCAATGTCGCCCATGACGGATTGACCACGCATTGTGTTTCCACAAGCGTCACAGACCACCTCCGGATGTGGTCTGACCAGATCGGATCTCGATGCATCCTCGTCGTACTTTCACCTGTGCTTTTGCTGGCCATTTGTGATCCGATCACGCCAGGACACATGGTGATGCAAGGTGGAAACAGGGGTATGAGATTATCTTGTCTCATATCATTTGGGAAATCTTGTAGCTCTTAGTGCAGCTTCAAACGTTTACACTGCGGCTTCACTGAAAGTTTGTTGACACTGATCAACAGCATAATGGCTTGGCTCCGTCTTCTTCTACTAATGTTTTACCCCCCTGTGTACCGAAGTACACTCTTAGATCACCAAACAAAGGCTCTACTGTTCCAAAGTCTAACTGGGATTAAGCAGCTCTGAAGATAAATGACGAACTGTGTCGATCCTGTCTCTCTTATTACTTTACAATACATTATTACTGTTGTTATTGCTGTTCATTCATCTTCAATGCGTTTCGGCTTCACTTGGGATTCAGAGCGGATCGTGGGTTTTGCAGGTTCTGGGTTAAGTGCTGTTTAGTTCACCATGACGAAGAAAACAATGTCCTGCGAGTCTCGCATGCAGCCGTGTGCGTACGCGTACGCACACACACACACACACACACACACACACACACACACACACACACACACACACACACACACACACACACACACACACACACACTTGGGTCACATATTTCTGAACTCCTTTCTGATTGGTTGAATGTCTGCTGCTCATTAAATGTGCCAGATTGGGACTATGTAGGTTTTTGATAACAGCATCACCGTGTCAGCTCAAATTCATCGACTCCATCAAAGACAAATAAATCGACAAATAAATTCACTTTCAGTTCAAATACTTTCGTTTCCTCATGACGCAACCGTCGTTTTCAATTAAGCTTCACAATAATGGATTCACAATATCCTCTTCTCACGTTTCATGATTTAGCTTTTTCGCAAAACAAACACTTAATCTGTCGTCCTTTTATTTATTAAAAGGTACATGTACTGTTGGTTGACAATTCAAATGTAAATGAATATTGTAACGTTAATTATGTGCTGAAGTGAAAGTGAATTTTCAGCCCTGACTGAGCGGTTAATGAAGGAATTACAGGCTATAGTGCAACTAATTCTCTTTCCCACCGTTGTCCTCTTACTCTTTCGTTTCAAATACGCTGTACAATTAGAAGAAATAAAACATAGTAGTCCCACTTATACACAACATCATACATTATTAGTCAACTAGAAAAAACAGTAAACACGGCCACACGTGAATAAAAAACGTCTAGAAGTTCAAAGTTACATTTCATCGTTTTACATCGGAGTAGCTATTTTTCTCCTTTACTCGACAGACTGTGTTATTTATAGAAAAAACCACAAAGTTCACATTTAGGACTCCTTGAAGAGAGTCGAGGAGCATTTGACAAACCAAACAGTTCCCATTTTAAGTAGCTAGTTAGTCACACGCAGCATGAGATTAAATATGCAACAGTTTGGAAACACCTCATGCAAACACACAACATGTTGTCTCTGTCCTCCAGAGTGACCGGCAGCAGCGGACTTTCAGCACCTCTGAACGTATCCCACAGAGTTCTGTTACAAAACAGATTCACTGCTGAAGATATCTGGCAGAAGGGGGAAGTGAAAGGTGGATCAATTTGCAGAGGGAATCACTCTGTTAGTCCATCATTATGCCATCCCATCACCTTGAAAAGTGTTTCTTAGCAGAAGGAGAAGGCCCCAAACTTTTGGTCCGGTGATAGCAACACAAATGCAACATGTTTAGTCACATTTGCAGAAGGAATCAGCTGATTTTCTTTGAATGGAATAAAAAAAAAAAAAAAAAAAAAAAAACTTGCTGTCTGGAATGCCAATGGGATTTTTTTGTAATGTTTTGATTTGCTATATTCTTGTTATTTTTCTTTAGTAAACTTGAGACCAAATTTTGGTCCCAGTCTGTGGCTCTCAGAAACTGAGTCTACAGAGGTCCATGTGGTGATGTGGTTGGCACTTTCGACATTAAAAATTCGAGTAGTGAGGTGAAAGAAGGGGGTGCAGAGTCTCTGGCATTTCTCTGGTATAACTTTTGTCCTCATTAGTCTGCCAGCGACAGTGGAAGTCTTCATGAATCAGTGAGGATTCAGCCTCCGTTGCTTTTTTCCATTTCTTTCTTGCACCGATAATTCACCAGTGATTCGGAAAAGCGATATATAAATTAAAACAATAAATAATTAATAAAATTATATAATTTAGAAGCTTCTCTCGTTCTGATGTTTCTCTTGTGATGATGACTAGCATTTTTATTTTGGAAGATATTATTCTCTACCTTTCATCCAAGTCCCACAATCAGCTTTTTGCCACAAAGCTATAAAAATGCCAATTCATGTCTAGTAAGACTCAGGCCACTCTGACTGTGATTGTCACTTCTGTAAAGGGTGTGTCTTCCCTCTGTGTGTAAGCGCTGCCTGCAGGAGATTTTGGCTGCTTTTGAACTATTTCAGTTATTAAGAAGAGCTCGATACTGCGGATGATAAGGCTGATTGGGCGCTTTATCTGGCATCCAGCATTTTTTTTTAAAGAAAATATAATCAAGGAAAAAGGGGAAACGCTTGCCTGCTGAAAGATACGAGCGAGGCGTCTACAAGGGTACTGAGGTGGATGGGGGAACTGTTGCCTGACCTCACTGCCTCTTCTGTGATGTTTTTATCTGTCTGTCGCTCTCTCTCTCTCTATGTGTCTGTCTTGGGCGGAAGACCAAATATTTAGACATCAAGAGACCAAAAGACACATCTGGAACAGCTGTCCTGTCTGTATAAATATGGCAGAAAACACCCCACGGCCTTTGGGATGCTGCAGCGAGAAAAGTGTGGGTGGGTCGTTACTGTTTGTCTCCCCGTCTGCCTGTTGATGTATCTGTTGCATCTGTCAGTCAAGTGTTCAGTCTTTCTGTCAGACGGACAGAATTTCTGTTGTAAACATTGTTAAGATTCACATTAGTAGTAAGAAAGTGAAGTGGTAGTAGAGAGCTTGTGAGTGTGTGTGTGTGTGTGTGTGTGTGTGTGTGTGTGTGTGTGTGTGTGTGTGTGTGTGTGTGTGTGTGTGTGTGTGTGTGTGTGTGCATGCATGTGTGTATTCACATGTACATTACTCAATGCTTGTCTGTGTATGTGAATTTGTCTCGTACACATGCACATATCAGATGTAAATCAACACATCACACTGTTAGTTAACATTCAAAATTCGCCATGAAACAATGGAGGAAAACGTGTGCTCGAGTCCAGCCCATCGAGCTTCCATATTTGCTGTCGCTGTTTGCAACGAGATCCCAAATGCACCAGAAAGTAAATTTAGAGAAAAGATGTCTGACATTCCTTGATCTGTAGTCTTGTTAGTCGGTTCTTGGTTGGAAGTCCAGGGTGTAATCTGTCAGGCACCAAGAGCAAAAAGCTCAACAGGCTCTGTTGTGTATGCAGGGATGTCGCTCTGAATTTTTGTTTTAACTCTTTGGTCAGGAATACCGAGCTGTTAGATACCACAACACTTAACCAGAAACTTTGAGACTGCGGCCGTTTTCTGCTTCAAAGAAAAAGGGGTCAATATTAACACTTTTTGACAGCAGAAATCTGCGAGTTCTCATTGGAAGCCTGAGGAAACGCATCACCGATGAGTTGTGGCCTCTTTGCATCCCTTTGGTTTCCTTCACACTGTGGATACCCAACAGCACAAGAGGAAGCAAGTCATTGGCTCCTGATTGCGTCTGACCAAAAAAAAAAAAATATATATATATATAGATCATCAGTGTGGCTCTCATGTCCTGCAGTGACCATGTTCAACCACACGAGGCCAGTGTTTCATCAGGAACTCCATTAAAACCAGCAGACAGACCGGCAAACCGGGGGAAGAAGAAATCTGATCAAGTATTTGGGGTCGGATTTGAACGTTGAATTGCAGAGTGTCATCTGGGTCCTGTCTACTTCTCTGTGTCTTGGTTGTTGTTTATTAAAAGACAGTTGGAGTAGTAGAAGCAGGATTTGAAGCCGTGATCAGTGGTAAGGCAGCACTCCTGGAGTAGCTTCTGGATTTATTTTGACCTGTTGAGAAAGAGCAGAAGATGGTTAAACAAAACAGACACAATAGTTTACATTTTCAGATTAAACTATATCTATTCTGTTGAGTCAGTCAGTATTTAAAGGTGCCAGTATATGAAAGAAAACATGTAGTCCATGTGACATCACCCTACACTGTGAAAAATGTCTTATCTAACTTTAAAGCTTTTTGGTATAATTGAGAACATTGAAGGTTAAGAGGTTTATGATGAAATGCTAAGCAGAGGATTTTGCTCTGTATCGTCCTTGACTAAGTAATTTACTCTGGCAAATAAGCTTAACAACATAATGTTGCTTGATGAGAACATCAGAAGCACTTGTTCTGTGTGTTTTATGAAAGATAATAATACTCAAGAGACAGCCTCACGCTCTCATGGGTACACTGGCTCTCTGATAATTCCCCCCACCTCCACCCAAAATATTATACACACGAGAATAAAAAAAAGATATCAAGAAAAGCAAGAACCATTTTTTCTTGCTTTTTCATCTTTTTTTTTTGTTGTGGTTGCCAAATTAATCAATATCAAATTTCACACGGTGCACCTTAAAGCACAATTACTGTTTAAGTGAGATTATTAGGTCTTTGGGAGAAAAGGTGACACACTCTTTCTATTACTAATAAAAATGTTTATTCAGAAGTGGTAAAACACACTTTTGCTTAGCTGAAAATCTATGCTGTTCTTTTCCTTTTCTGCTCTCCTCTCACCTTGACCGGTGGAGGCAGATGACGGCCTGCTTCTGTCCGAGATTTCTTCCTGTTAAAGGGGAGTTTTGTCTTCCAGCTGTCACTCGTGGGAATTGTTGAATTATTGGGTTCCTCTTTATGATATTGTACGTTGTTGTTTTTTTGTCAGGACTTTACTATATGTGCCCTGAGATATCTTGTGTTATGATTTAGTGCTTTATAAATAAAACTGAATTAAATTGCTTAATGTATTACACTCAAATTTGCTGCTACAGCTTCATTTGGTGTAGTATGATCAATAGTTTGTGGTGGCTAACAATAGCTAAAACACTTGAGCTAAATGCTAATGAGAAGTAGTGATTGTATCTTAGCATTTAGCCTCATCTGTCACTTACAGCCTCATTGGAAACTGAGGGAAAAATGAAAAAGAAAAAAATGTCTTGCATTGAGGGAACGATTAGCACAGCGCTAACATACAGCACCTTTACTGTATTCACTTCTTATATGAAACTTCCAGCTACACGACTGATACCAATTTGCAATTTTCTTTCAGTGTCCTGGGTTATAAAGGAACATTTCCCGTGTATATGATGCGGTATGTTTTGAACTGAACTGAACCAACTATCAAACAATGCAATGAAGTTTCATCATAAGGTTGGCAAAAAAGACTGAGAATTTAAACATGTACAGGAAATGTATGAGCAGAATATGATCTTTCAGATTTCTATTATTAGTACAGTATTTATTTACATGTTACAAAGCTTTTGTTATTATGCTGAACTCTCACTCCCCTCACAATGCAGAGTAGAGTAGAGTAACAAATGGTTGCAGAGGTCAACAATAAGGTGATCTTAAGAGGTTCTTTTTTGTTTTAATGAAGGAGATATTTCTAAAGAATTCTGGAAGCAGTAATTGTTGAGAAATGTGTGTGTGTGTGTGTGTGTGTGTGTGTGTGTGTGTGTGTGTGTGTGTGTGTGTGTGTGTGTGTGTGTGTGTGTGTGTGTGTGTGTGAGAGAGAGAGAGAGGGAGATTTCCTTTGGGATGGTACAGCTGATGCTTTTTAATTGGTCCCTTTGGCCAGAGCCAATAAACACCAAACTGAAGGGACAACAGCTGGGGAACAATGATAGCACAATGATGATGATGATGTTTGTGTTAGTATGTGTGCATATGTGTGCGTCTATATGCATGCGTGCATTAATGTGTGTATGAGCAGTTCTAGCTCTTGTGTGTGTGTGTGTGTGTGTGTGTGTGTGTGTGTGTGTGTGTGTGTGTGTGTGTGTGTGTGTGTGTGTGTGTGTGTGTGTGTGTGTGTGTGTCTTTATGAGCGTATGTGTTTGCAGCCATTATCTTGGGGGTCGATGATTTATGATCGTTGTTATGGCTTTCACAGGGGACGTATAAAACTACAGAATGGTCCTTTATTGCCTTTCTTCTTTGTTTAGTCCAACGTTTCATCCATCACTCTGTTTCTCTTTTAACCCTCTCTCCCGCTCTTTTCTTCATCTTTAAGTCCCTCACCCATCTCGATCCCGCCATCTCTCTCTCTCTCTCTCTCTCTGTCTGCCCGTATCTCACTCTAATTTGCTACGGCTTTTCTAATAAAAACTACTATTGATAACCTGTCTGCTGCACATCAGTGGAATCACCATTATTTTTGTTTTGTTCCTTGTTATAGTCGTGTAGCCTTTTCTGTTTTGCGTTGGTGTTTTTCCACTAGACAAATGGAGGAAGTGAGATTTATGTGATATCCTTTGTGCTATGTGGACTAAGAATAGTCAAGGATCTTGATGAAACTGGGTTCTATTGGTTTGAGTCTCAGTAAATCACCATATAGACTAGAATCTAGCCTCCAAATAAACAAAACATCTTCCTGAACAACAAAATCCACTTCATAACATAACAATAGTGCAAAGGTAGATGCTCTTTCCAGTCAGTGTGGATAAGACGGTTACAAGCTAATTATGCTTCAGCAAAAGTGATTATGGCAGCAATAATTTTCATATCAGAGCCCCGCCTTTATTTGCTACGTGTGAGGGGAGTGATAAAAGTGCTAAACAGAGATAACTGATGAGAGCTTGGGCTGGTGAATGATAAGCCTTTATGCTGAGACAGCAAGAATATGCTTTTTCATTCTCTGCAGAACTCATGACATCAAACAGATGAAAATGAATCCCTAAACACAGTTTACTGTTGATGGTGGGGTTGCCTTAGAAAATTGTGAGACTTTACTTGCTGTTAGGAAGTTTTAAGACACAAATGAGGAGGTAAACTAGATTTTTGGTCACTATTTAGCACGGTATATGCGGTTTTATCTGTATCTGTATGACTGCTGTTGTGGGAATATGATAATCAAAAACATCAAAGCATTTCAAGGCATTTGTTGGTAGATATGTGAATAAATAGAGCATCACTATACTTACATGTACATGGGTTGTAGTTGAAGGTGGGAGGTTTTCTGAGGACCCTGGTAGCCGTACGAGTCGAACCCTCCTATAAAATCAACTGCATAAAAAGCCCAAAATCAGCATCAATTAGAGAACGCATATGTCGCTATCAGCTGGGAACCTCCTACCACACATGATTCATTGCTTTAGGCCTCCTACACCTACAGAGGTCTCTACGGTACATTTTGCACCAGAACCACCACCTCCGTAGCTGATCTCACTGCTAATCGGGGTTGTAGGCATGAAACTGCTTCAAGTGAAAATTTGGCCTCGACTGTATGAAAATCCTGCGATGCAAATCTAAAGTCTATTTTTAGGAGTAAAACTAAGATTTATGCGGCGATATATTTTGCCCTGGGAATATGCTTAACTCCTGAATTATCTAGGGTAGCTCCAAAGATTCCCGAGCCTAGGAGCTGCCAGCAGGTGGTTGCTTCCTTCAGACTGAGGCGGAGAGCCTGGACTTTTGAAGAGAGGAAGTAATGATATATTTTTTTACTTTGATGGTGTGGAGCTCATAAAAGGGTACTTCCTTGCCTTGATCAGCTGCATATTTTCATATTTATTAAGTGAGATTTCATGACATCAAGTACAATATGAAATTTGAGTGCCATTGCGGAAGATGAAAAGTAGCTATAAATTTATCTTTAGCCTGCAATTAACAGGGACATGATATCACATTGCAGCAAACACCATACATAGTCAGTCCTTCTTATTTCCAGAACCAGAACTGATTACACTCATTAGTTTGAGTATGCCTATTAAAAACACCATGAAGTACATACATTAAAATGCATCGTCATCGACCCTGGGCTGAGAAGATTGACACCACTCTCGTTTGTATGCCAAATATGTAGCTCGAACCAGTAGCCCGATAGCTTAGCACAAATTCTGGGGGAAAACAGTTGCTTCTGTTTCGAGTTGGAAAAACTCTAAAGCTCACAAATTAACATGGTATACGAGGGGCCATCAAAGAGTACAGAGATTTTGCCTGTTGTAAAAAACTTCAAGTATTTCTTGTTTAGGTGCAGTTAACCGCAACGCCACTTAAAAATGTGTTTTAACATTTCGTTTTGTTATATGGATAAAAACAAACAGCTGCTTGCCTTCATTTATGTGCCAAAATGTTGGATTATTCTTAGAACAAAATAAATGGTGTGCTTAAATAAGCCTTTAACTAATATTTAAAGAATCATTCCACTGCAGAGATACTCAGTGTAGAAATTGAATATGAAAATCTGTGTAATGACATTGTTAGAGCTTTCAAGAGCCATTTAGTTTCGGTGTTACAGCTTTCTTGTTTGTTTCAGTCTGTTAAAAATTTATTGTAAGACATCTTAGCTGCTGGTTTTTTTTTACATTGCTTGCATGTGGAAATTGTGAATTATTTCACACGATGGGGAAAACCAGATGATCTTTTTCTATCAGCAGATTTCCTGGTGGTACTTTATGATCATTCGCCTCATTATAGCTGTTCACTCAGACAATGCAGAGCCTCTGCCGGTGCTTGATGTATTCTTTCTTTGTGTAGATCCTTTTTTATGGAAGAACGGCTTGGTGTGAATGGTGAGGGTTTCCTGCTGATTCATGCTGCAGTCAAATAGTCTCAGCAGAGTTTCTGCCATGCTCAACCCTTTGAACACAAGAGGAAATGGAGCCTCTAACCCTGTCAGCGTGCTGCCTATCAAGCTGTGGAGGCCCAATTTAAAAATTCAGATATGTAATTTATAAGGTTCGAGATATGTCTAATGAATGTGGAAGTGAATGAACAGTTCTCTCCAGAATAGGTGAACATGTTACGAGACACCAGCAGCCAACAGGAGCAAAAAAAATTGTGAAATTTGCTGTCATTCGGTTGAATTCCTGAATGTTTACTAATGACTTACAAACACAAAGACTGATCATCTGAATATTACTTCAGTTATCTCCAGGTGTGTGTACTTATTTGTGTGTGTGTTTGTGTGTACGAGTATGTTTGATTAGAATCTGTTTGACACATTCGAGTAGCTCTGAGACAGATAAGACTGACAATGATTAACCTCTTACACACACACACACACACACACACACACACACACACACACACACACACACACACACACACACACACACACACACACACACACACACACACACACACACACACACACACACACACACCTGCTCACACATGCACCAAATAATTATCAGAGTAATTAGCTTCCTCAGCAAGTCAAAATCTTCATTGGTCCTCTGTGAGTATTAGCTTCTTCACCCGAGGTGCATTTCCCGACAAAGCTCCCTGATTATTGTTTATTCTCCCAGACTGCGTTATCACGCAGCGCTTTCCGCAGCCATAATCAGGATTAAGGCTTGGCAACACGAAGATTACAATGGAGCCCCAAAATTATTCTGGAGAAAATTATCTTTTTCCTACATGAAAATGAAGCACGTGACATGCGTTCATACTTTTTGAGCATTTCCTCTGTGTGCAATTTAGACAGACTTGGAAGCTTTTAAAGCTCTAAATTGCTTGTTGGTGTGAATACGAGTGTGAATGTGTTTGTCAGCATGCGCTAGCGGTGTGATAGACGAGCAACCTGCCCAGAGTGTAGCCTGCATCGTGCCCTGTGTGTGCTAAAATAGCTCCCACAACAATGATGTGATTCAGAGAACTGATGAATAGATGGTCTGCTGATGATGCAAAAATCAAGAGGTGAAATTTGTCTGAATTTCACAAAGCTCCTAACAACTTGGATTCAAATTCTAATTCTGAGACCATAAAATATATATAAAATAAAACTAAATAATAATCAAAGTTAATGTTCAGTTGATTGGCAATTTAAGCAAAGATCCATAACTGTCTTCATGTGCTGATTGAAATGTAAACTCTGATTAATTGTGGAAATGCTGTATATTTTGACATCCTCTTTCACCAGTGTAGCTTTTCCCTCTTCAAACCAGCGACGAAAGCGAGTACAAGCATTGAAATCGCTCCTGTGAAATATCCAAAACTGCTCTAATTTGAGCAGGACATTGTGGGCCCACATTACCCAATGAAAAGAAGCCGACAATACATTTCCAGGGTCTTTAAATGAGATACAAGACACAAAATGAATTGATAAATGTCATCATTTCAAACTTCATCCTTCAGTTGTTGCATTAAAAATAAGGGTGATTGAACAAATGCCTGTTTTAAGCAGCATTGTTCCACATCAGTGAGCACAGAAACGCTCACATCAATACTAAACATATTCCTGCAGCTCTTTCTGCTGCTTGTTTCTACCAAACTCTCTCTCGGGGTCCAAAATAAGCAGAAATGTGCAGCGTCGACAGCCAAGGGCCAAAATACAACATTTAAGGAGAGGCCAAATAATAACTGTTGGACATTAATTATTTAAGACATAGAGGCAAAATGGCATTTTAGGTTCACTGTCATCATCATGCTTATTAAAATGCACTGTTAAAAAAATAGCCACAAAAATAAGCCCTGAAACTCAATTATACTCCATTAAATTGGGATAAATCCAGTGATGCATGATTCTGAACTGTACTCTAACTTTAACAGTGGGACGATTTAATATTTTATTTAGGTAGTTTTGTCACCGTTTTATAACCTCTCCCTGTCAATCTCAGCCCCCGCCCCAAAAAATGTGCTTTGGGCAGGAAGGAAAGCAGGAAAATGTGTCTCCTCTCGGCGCTTTAAACTATTTCCACTGATCCCATCTGCATTCATTACCTATCAATATTTATGTTAGCAAACAGCGTCCTTAGTCCAGTTTTGAATAAGACATGTCTGGGTATTGATCCCTAGGAAGAACGTCTGCATCTACTTTAATGGAATAACTAAACTGATGGCCTCGGGTAAATGAGCTCATTCAAGTTAATGCATCCAGATGCACAACGCATTTCAAATGCAAAAATAACAGAATTAACATGATGATTTGCCTCATTTCCGTCGTCTGTAACTGGTACACACTTTAAATGCGACTCATTTAGGCTGTCAAAATGCTTAAATAGTGGTAGATGTCGTCTCTGTAAAAGGTGCACACTTTCCAATCAGCATGGTTTTATTGATGAACTGATAACAGACTGAATAAAGATAAATGATGCATGAATGGATTGGTGAACATCTTTCAGTGTCTTTTGTCCCTCTATCTTTTTTTCTTCTTTTTGACGGTTTCTTGGCATATGGCGGTTGAAAGTGCTAAGTATGTGGGAGAGACCTACAGTACAAATGAAAGGCAACTTTGATCTAGCATGAATCTACTTAGCTCTCTTCATCCTTCACACTCTCTCCCTCGTCTCTTTCTCTGCGCGCCACTGTAATCGAACGAGGCCGGCTGTGAGACCTGCGGGCTACAAGTTTCGCTTTGAATTCTGTCGTTAAAGCACTCGTAAAGACCCCGAGTCCAAGACTGCTTCATTCAAACCCGCTGCTTTGTTACGAGGAAAATGAACAAAACCGGACAGGAGGGGACGGAGAGAAAAGGGGGCAACATGTTGGAATTACTTTACCAGCTTGACTTGAAACCAATCAAAGCTACTTTACCAAATACATTACAAATTGACCATTCGCCATCCCTCTCCCAACAGCGAGCCGTCAGAGCTTGGCAACCGTAACCAAGCACAGTCAGTGGGACTTCCAATCTTTTGGATTTCTACATTTGGTGAGGTGGTCAGCGCAACGAGGGACATTTAAAGAGTTTGAAGGCGG
This sequence comes from Brachyistius frenatus, assembly GCF_029030835.1. NCBI lineage: Eukaryota > Metazoa > Chordata > Actinopteri > Embiotocidae > Brachyistius > Brachyistius frenatus. Next base: position 227,605 of record NW_027210729.1, read on the forward strand.
CTATATTCTTTTACAAAACCGAAAACACTAATGTGTGAGCAGCAGATTAAAATGTGTGGTCACTTGCTCTCATGTGAGCCAGCCCTGGGCGATATATCGACATTATATCATGTTGTAATTTAAGACAGATATGATATTATATTTTAAATATTGTGTATAGTGTTTTCTTTTCCTGGTTTTAAAGGCTGCATTACAGTAAAGTGATGTCAGCTTCTGTACCTAACAGACTGATGTATTTGTTTATATTATTTGCCTTTACTCATTATATCCACATTACTGATGTTAATCAATAAGTCTCTTTGTGTAAATATTTTGTCAAAGCACCAGTTTTCATCCCCACAGTATCATCGCAATTTCAACATCGACAGCCCTGATGTGAGCTGTCCTGCAAACTAATTTACCACTTAGACTAGTGCCAAGGAAAAAAGTCAATAAATACAGTATCTACATGTGGTTGGGGGGCATTACAGGTTATTCTTTGTGACTATCACAACCACTGTGTTCACAACAGCTGTGGATGCTAAGGTAATAACGTCCTGTTCTTGTTGGAAATGGAAAGTCTACACTGTCACAGCCAACGTGACCTAACACTATGTTAAATGTAAAAGATGAAATCTCAGCAGTCACACAAAAACAGTCTCATCTTTAATTTGTTCCTTTTTATGATAATGATTACACATAATACTGAACTTTTATATAAATAAAAATATCCTGATAGCTGCCATTGAGCTCACGCCTCAACCCGAGCAGAGCTTCTGTGTCACCACTAATTTGACTGTTACTCATAAACTGCGACTCTGTGAGAGAGAGCTCACCTGTCTGATGGGCTGAAAAGGACAGAATGTAATTTGCAACTAGATCCTGACCCATCCTGTCCCTGTGTCCAGGATAATTAATGCTTATAAATAGGTAATGGAGTTACTGCTGTTGTGCCACGTCCGTAAAGGTGCACAGTTCTCTAACTTTGGAGACGTTCATATTGATCCAACAGCTGTATGAAGCTGCAGGTGTTTAATAAACTCATAGCAAAGACTCCAACAATCAGCTGGAAGCAACAAACTAAAACTTCAGCTCGTAATGATGGTTTTCAAGACATATATTATTGATGAGTCTCATTGATTGAACCTGGTACAGAGTCTGTCTTAGTCATGGGAAAATATTATTATTATGGAATTTTCAGTTTGTTATAGATGTGAAATTGTAGAGCAACATGAATGAGGCAAAACTCAACATACAGTACACGAAAGATGTTTTGTGCTTTTGGTTTTATGGTGTTAACGGACAAAAATGTAGCACCAACATTTTTTTATCAGACTTTATCCTGTGTGCAAAGAAAGCCTATTTAAACTATGTGGTTATTTTTTCATAAAGGAGGGGCTTTGAGGCTTCCTTCGTTTTAAATGTTTTATTTTGGCATGAGGTTCGTTTGGTCTGCGTGGGAGTGTGACAGCCTGAGAGCGAGTGTTTCACGCCAACAGTGTTAGAGTTGGCAACCCTGATAATACTAGGACCAACTGGCTGTGCATTGCAATACATGAACAATAATGTTTCTATGTGTGCTGCACGGATGGTGACTGATAAGGATCCTAATGTAGCCATCATGTCAAAGATTCAGATTTTACATGAGTAACTGGAAGCATGCAACACGTCAAGAGTCTGTTTCAGCCAATATAAAAGTGGACGTAGTTTCCAGCTGTGAAAAAGGAGGCCAATACAGAAGTGCTTTAAATACCCCTAAGAGCCGCTAGGGGTTGGTTCCATAAATTTACATTCAACTTCTCTAATGAAATACAAAGTCAATACATTTTTTCTTCACAAGTCATAATTCATTAAAAAAAATAAAAAGATAGCGATAGCCAGAATGTCTATGTTCTCTTTCCTCTCTCATTGCTCTCTCTCCAAATGACATCATCTTCCACCTGTGGATGTGTCCAACATCTCATTGACTCATTTGATAGTGAAACAATTAGGTGCAAAAGTTTGAAACTTAAATGAACCCCTGAATGTTTCGTGTTTGTCCACATTAGGATATTTCCGATACGCATGTCTGTCTGAAAAAGAGATGAGACGTCCTGTTTAAATGGAGGATTTTTGTGTTTTTGTGTGACTTGTGTACTTACAGCTATCCTCTTCTTCAGAAATGAGCTTGACCACGTAGCAGGCGTAGATAAACCCCACCAACTAGAGACAATGAGAAAAGTGAGAGAAAGGGAGGGAAAAGTGAGAAAAGCACAGACACAGAAGAAATAGTTGGAACAGACAGAGAAAACAGGTGTTGGTGTAAGTGGAGCAGAACAGCACCGTGGTATTTTGCTCCGAAATAGCATAGAGCACTTGAATCAATGGACACACACACACACACACACACACACACACACACACACACACACACACACACACACACACACACACACACACACACACACACACACACACACACACACACACGTCTGGCATCTTCAATGACAACCACAAGGTTAGGCCAGGTTTTCATGGTTTCAGAGCTGGACTGACACTGTTTTAAATCACATCTTTAAATCTTACAACTAAAAAAAAAAAAAAAAAAAAAAAGAAACATCACAACCGTCTCTCCATAATGGCACTGTGGGGAAACATAAGCAAGATTGTGATCACTGAAATTGAATTTTCAGCTCGGTCTGTTGCTTTCGTGTCCCGACGTCGAGGCGGATAGTTCTGTGTTTGTCACTATCATCAAAATGAAATCCTTGCACCACCAGTCTCCCTCTCTCTCTCTGGGCTTTGTTGTGTCCAACAGAAGTACCTCACATCGCTCTACCTCATGGTCTCACGCATCTGTTTGAAGCCTCTCACATACCGGAAAATAACAGGGGCTAAACATTCACCAAAAGTTCTTCGGTTATCAGGAAAGACAGCATTAAACCTGCGTTAATGTGTGTGATGTTTAGACAGTGACACAGCAGTCCACGTGAGCAGAACACCTTTGCTCTCTGATCTGCTCTCTCATTGGCTGTCTGTTTCCAAGGCGACCGATAGGAGGTGGTCGATTGGAGCAAATATACAGGAAGGTGCAGTCAATGTAAGTTCGGCATTTTAGTGACCTTATTACTCCCGCGATGACATACGAGGAAAGAGTAAAAGAAATGTGGGAAGAGAGGAGGATACAAGCCGACATTGAGGTAAACATGTGTGTGTTTGTATTTGAGTGTTTGAGGCATTAAGTGGACATCCTTCTTCCCTGAATAAAGAGGCCTTATTGCTCAAATAAGGCTTTACGTGAGAGGGGCAAATGACATTGACCTGCTTGGTATACATGAACGCATGCCAACACACACACACACGCACGCACGCACGCACGCACGCACGCACGCACGCACGCACACACACACACACACACACACACACACACGAACAAACAGCAAGCTGCCAATGTGAAAAACTACATTTTAGATTCAGAGTATATCTCAAGGTCTTGACCTCATTTAGTCTAAATAATGTTCAGCTCCCAAAGCTCCTCTCTCCTGGTTTCTCTCTCACTATTTCCTTCCTGCTTCTCTTCCTTTCTCTGTTACGTTTATATCCCTTTCCCGTTTCTTTCCTTCCACCTTTTCCTTGTGCCTCCTCCCTGTCTTCTTTCTTCAGTAAACGAGTTGCAGAAACGCAGCGTTTTGCTGCATGGGGGGATGAATTTACTTAAAGCTGAGCCAAATACTTGAAGCAGACAATGCTGCAAATATCAGCATAGTGGATCAATGGTGATGAGAAAATCAATGAGCATTACGTAGCAGATATGGCTTGAAAAATGACCTCTGGTCACAGGTGCTTGTCAACTCTACTCGGCTGTCACCAGGCTCCCTCTCCTGTCTGCTGCCAATCCAGCTCGAATTATTCTTATTTTGTTTTGGTAGTTTCCACTTGAAGGAAACTTTTAACATCACAAAGTCAAAATGTTGTTTAAAAGCCTTCCAGGAGTTTGGGGAGTTTCTTGACACACGGAGTGAGAAGCTGATGCGGAGCACGCTCTGTCTCCTACAGGCTCATTGCCTCTGGAAATGACTTCTGGGTGCAGTTTTGTTAGTGCGACTGAACAGGGAACAGAGAGCCACGTTGTAGATTGCCCTGCAATAGAGAATATTTGATCAGCTGTGACGAGAGTGCGTCTGTCTGCACATCAATATCCTGTTAATATTCTTGAAACTCAACTATGAAGTTTTTTGGTTGCTGCATGTTGTAAACACAATATCCTGTTTACAATAAATCTGATTATACCATCCCGAAGTGGAGAAATCCAACTGAGATAGCTGGGCCGCACCAATATGAGTTAGAGGGCTGTGACGTGTCTGCACCTTATCTTGTTTATGGCTGGAGTTCTGGGTCTGAGCAGGTCTGCAGTTATATTTGGACTATCCTGCTCGTGAACTCTGAAAAGTTAAGTGTTTAGCATTTTGAGTTTCGCAGGAACAAGATCTGAAGAACAAAAAATCCAAACAAAAACAAAATAAAATCTCCAGGAACAGATGTTGCTCCAACGCAGATTTTGATCAAATATATCCAAACAACCTTCCACATCTCTTAGCCCAACAATGATGCAACTGATATTCTCCTTGAAGATAACTTTATTTATTTATTTTCTAGTCTGAATTATTCCCTCCCAGTGACTCATACAATAAAACAGGCAGCATCCAGATTACTCTATTGTTAACAAGAGAAACTGTACTCAAGGATGTGATTGAGAGAGAATTGTGTTCATCTTCTTTCAGTGATTAAAAATTTACAATTCAAGATGTGTCATACTCTAATGATTTCAGTTCATCTCCTGTAACAGAAAAATCAACTTTCAGCACTTCAGTTTTATTCAGTGTTGACATTTTAGATTTAAAGGAGCAGTGCGTAGGATTTCGTGGCATATAATGGTGAGTTTGCAGATTGCAACCATCTCAACACCCCTCATCTTCTGGGAGAATAAGATAATCTATGGTGGCCACAAAACCTGTGAGAAACGTGAAAGTCTTTCTCTGGAGGCAGTTTTTTGGTTTGTCCCTACTGGGCTACTGTAGAAACATGGTGGTACAACATGTCAGGCTCTGGGTAAGAGGACCTGCTCCGGATGTAGATATAAAGGGCTCATTAGGTAATGAGAACATAATCATTCTTAATTTTAAGTGATTATAAACAAATCAAAACAGGATTATGATTATAATATTCCCTTTCTGCCAATAGATCCCCCTAAATCTGACACACTGGTAACTTGCGCTGCCATTTCTTTCACTAATTGTGTTTGCCACTTCAATTTCTTTAGTAGCATTTCCTAATTTTAAGCTTTTGTGAAGCTAATGAATAATTATCAGCTATAGGTTGATAATAATAGTGACTGAGTGCAGTTTAAGTTAGTGTGTGCATGACTAAAGAGAGAGATGTGGTATTTGAGCTTTTCCTCTATCCACATTTTCTACTTCTGTTGGCATTTATATGGGCTGAATTTAAGTGAGCTTCTTCTTGGTTTCTCAGACAGACACCGGCTCCCTGTTTCATTTAGTCAGTGGATTAATGTTACCTAGTTGCTGCCGAAAAACAGAGGGATGTTTGGTGTGACGAGCAGAAACGGAAACAGCACTACTTTAGCAGCGCCTCTGACAGGATCCCTGCTCTGATCAGCCTGACAGGCAATAAACTTGTACAACTTCACCACTTCACCTCACAGCGGTGTGCAGCTCATTCAGAGCACAGAACGTTTTTATGGTTTTATGTACACACTGGCTCACACCATCCCAGGAGGTAGGAGGACAGTCTTCAGCCCATTTCTGAAACATACTGCGCAGCAGGTGCTTGTTGCCATGGTAAACACAGTTAGTTATGCAACAGTAAGTTAGTAAAGCCTGGTGGCGTTATCCTAAAGTGGAGAAAGGTAATGATATGGGTAATAAACTGTCAAATGTACATGTTCTTTCCTCTCCACAGTGGTTGATTGTAACATTTTTCCTTTTCAGAGCTTGAACAAAATGTTCTAAACAAATATTTGCAATAATAATGACTGCAAAGTGAGCACCCTGCCCAATTTGGGCCATTTTAAACTGACAGACATTTACAGGCATCCATTTGAACCCCTGAAGTTTATCAGCAATGTCTTGATAAATTCATTTTATGGCTCCCACTCAGCCTTAACACCAGATTAGTCTGCGTTAACAATATTTAAATTATTTTTTTAAATGGAATGAAAATGAAAGGGGGTGCTGCAGTGGTTAGTGCTGTCACCAAGCAAGATACAAAAAGACTATGCTGGGTTTATACCTGCCAGTCAGCTCGGTCCTTCAACAGTGAAAAACCATTTGAATTGGAGTCTCTAAACTGCCTACAGGTGTAATTGTTCGAGTGAATGCTTGTTTGTGTTTATTTGCCAGCCCTGTAATAGACTGGTGACCCCTCTAGAAAGGATAAGTAGTGTGGACAAAGAATGGATGGAATAAAAAAAAAAAAAAGCACATGGATGTAATACATAACAAATCAGACAAAGAGTCTGCAGCCATGCTTGAGGCTCTTTGAGACTGTACTTATGCACAGCAGTGCTTTGAGCAGAATGCTAAGCCAATGTTTACCATCTTTTCAGCGTTGCAGGTACCTGGTCACAAACTGAAGGACACCAGGAACAATATGGATCATCAAAGTAAACACTATCCTCTGCAGGCCATCAATGTTTGAACAAAATATAAATGGGAATCCAACCAGGAGTCTTCAAGAAATTTAATGCAAAACAACAAATATCAACCTTATGGTGGTGCGAGAGGAAAAGTCAGTGCATCACCAAAGCCATAAGGGGCCATCCTTTAGCCACCATTAATAACTGTAAACAAAGTTAATGACAATTCGTCAAAGAGTTATTGAGTGTTTTTATTCTGGCCCAAAACAAACAGTTCTACACTAGTATGGATAAAAGATGTAATAAATAAATAGACAACGAAAATTGAAGAGGTCAGTAGGTTACTGCAGGAATATGAATCTTTTAGCAATGAAATCTGATTCTGATATACATTGAATACGCTTATTCTTGGCATTTTAAACTAGCAGTTATAGTTATAGTCTTTACCACAGTAAACTGGGATGTAGCCAGTGTCAGTACAGTGTCAAGGTATCTGTCCTATTAATAGATTTTACCGTCATCTGGCAGGTAAAAGCTCTCCTGCGAACCTTACAGCTAACACTGTGGCCAAATTGCTGGAGGATCCTATAAAACTGCAGGGCTTCATTCACAATATACATTCCAGGCAAGGAATTCCCAATAAACTAAGAAACAATAACTGCATCATCACTCTTTCCATGTCCCAAATGCTCCCTTAGAAGAGATTGTGATAGCACCTGCAAGTTTTGAAAGCAGCACAGGGAGAAATTTGTTGAATGTCAAACAGCTGGTGCTCAGTAAGGAGAGGAGGATATCTACAGTGTGTGTTCTGCATAGACCAGAAAATTCAGACACAGCATCACGGGATGAGACCTTTTACAAACGCAAGGACAGATGCCAGGGGAGGGCGTCTATAGGTCAGTCATCCAGTGATGCAGTTTGTCCTCCAGCAGAGGGGAAGGTGAGATTGCATTTTGCCCAAACGAATGCAGCGGAAAAGACTGTCGGCCTTGCATTTTCTCTGTAAACTTGAAAAAAACTGAATCAGCTCACAGGTTAAAGCATGTCCAGCTTTTGAACGACATCACAATGTTATTTAGATCCATAATGAATTCTGTCCCATTTCCTGTCTCGCAACATTCACAATGTTTATGCTGAATCTTAATTATAGAGTTGTTGTCTATCTGTCGGCTAATCTTGCTTTGTGTTGGATGCACTACTCAGTGATGGAAAATGAATTCATCTCCAATGAGAGAATCCATTACGGCTATGTCAGTCTACAGCAGATGAGTTGTGTTGTGATGGTGTCACATTCATCGGATTAAACAAGTTTATGTGCCGATGATGCCGACTAAAACTCAAACTAACATTTTGCTCCAGTCTTCCCATCTTCTCTGTGAATTATTTGTGACAAACATATTTTGTTAGCTCGAACTGCACTGAAATATTGCTGTAACACGACAATCAGTGATTACATCTAAATTTGTTTGAACTGTTGTTTGATGCTTCTGCAAAACTATAAACAGCTTAGACTGACAACAAATGAACCATAAATTGACTAAAACACGGTTTTGCATAAATTTTGCCACTGCCACTGATGCACGCTTTTGTTTAATTGATTCAAGAATTTCATTGATACCTGTCTTAATTTGAAAAAAAAAGAAGCAAAAACAAAACAAAAATTAGAGGTTTTACTTATTCAGCAAAGACAGGATTAGTGCTGTGGAGCACAGTGGTGGCTTTGGTTGACTGACATTCAATTGTCATGCATTGTTCTTTCTCTTTCCTCTCCCTTACCTTCATCGCTGAATAACAACAGCTATGAAAACCAATCTGGTCTTCTTCCATGAATGCAATTTGACCCGAACATGACATCGTTGTCTGAAGCCAATGAAAACAATGTCACATTCAATTCAGTCAATACAAATGACAATAAAACAAAAACATCTCATATGCTAATGACTCTGCTTCTTTCCTAATGGTGAGGATGGAAAAATAGAAGCAGTTTGTCATTTTTTTGCGACATCGAAATTTGACAATTTATAAACAATCACATGTTCACATAAATTGACTATATTAAAGGTCCCATGTTTTACCCTTTTTTTTTTTTTCCAGTGTTCTATTTGCAGTATTGATATCCATAAGAAGATGTTTTTGTGGTTTTAAGTACCAAAAATACAATATAGTTTTACATCTCTGAAGCTTCTCTCTGGAGCTCTACCAGGAACAGGGTCTTTTGTGTCTGTGTCTTTATGGCACATTGATATTGACACATGACCCATTCGGCTGATTGGCTGATTCTTTTCTGAGTGATGAACTCTCTGGCCAACTGCAGTTTTTCTTTGATCTTGTTGCTTACTAGTTACTGAAACAGAATGACCACTTTGTGTTTTCTTTCACATAAAAGTTGTGCTGAGGGCAGACATATGACATGAGGACGAGTTTGTGACATCGAAACCTTATAGAAGTTCAACTGGCTTGTCGCTGAATATGGACTTTCGTAATTTCTCCTTGGACTAAGCGTTTTGACACATTCATAGTATTTATATGGCACCTATCTTTTCCTAAAAAAAAGGAAGTCTGGATATAAATAAAATTACAAAATACGGGACCTTTAACAGAACCCACAGTGTGTTGTGGTCATTACAGATCACTGTCATCTTACAGATCATTATGAGAGAAAGGACGCATTGTTTTTCCCCAGATTTTTCTAAATGGGCATCACAGCTGGGAGCTCAAAGTTGTCTGAATCATTTTATTATGTAACTTTTTGATTGTGTTTTAGTTTTGTTCACTGTTTTGAAAGAGTTAGACACAACCTGCCTGGTTCCTGTCCCCAAGAAGAAGACTCCATCTGGCCTCAACGACTACCGTCCGGTTGTGAAATCTTCTCTGGACCCTCTGCAATTTGCGTACCAGCCTCGTGTGGGAGTGGACGACGCCATCATCTACCTGCTGCAACGAGCTCAGTCTCACCTGGATGGAACCGGTGACTCTGTGAGAATCACTTTCTTTGATTTCTCCAGTGCATTCAACACCATCCAACCACTGCTGCTGAGTGAGAAGCTGCGGGTGGTGGGGGTGGACACGTCCACCGTCTCCTGGATCACTGACTACCTGACAGGCAGACCACAGTTTGTCCGTCTGGGCAGTGTGCTGTCTGATACGGTGGTCAGTGGTACTGGAGCTCCTCAGGGAACTGTTCTGTCTCCCTTTCTGTTCACCTTCTACACTACTGACTTGCAGTACAACTCAGAGTCCTGCCATCTGCAGAAGTTCTCTGATGACTCTGCAGTGGTCGGGTGTATAAGGGACGGACGGGAGGATGAGTACAGGGCAGTAGTGGAGGACTTTGTGGAGTGGGCGGGAAGAAATCACCTGCTCCTGAACGTGGCCAAGACCAGAGAGATGGTGGTCGACTTCAGGAGGAAGGCGACGGCTCCACAACCGCTGAGAGTTCTGGGAGAGGAGGTGGACATGGTGGAGGAGTACAAGTACCTGGGTGTGTCCATCGACAACAGACTGAAATGGAAGACCAACATCAATGCTGTCTACAAGAAGGTGATGAGTCGACTCTTTTTTCTGAGGAAACTTCGATCCTTCAATGTGTGCAGCATGATGCTGGAGATGTTCTACCAGTCTGTTGTGGCCAGTGCTTTGTACTTCGCTGGGGTCTGCTGGGGGAGCAGCATTGGAGCCGGTGACACCAACAAACTCAACAAGCTGGTTAAGAAGGCCGGCTCCATCATCGGCTACAAACTAGATAGTCTGGAAAAGGTGGTGGAGAGGAGGACGCTGATCAAACTATTGTCCATCTTGGATAATCCTGTCCACCCTCTCCACCACCTGCTGCAGGGACAGCGGAGCACTTTCTCTAAAAGATTCCTCCAGCTCCGCTGTCACAAGGACAGATACAGGAGATCATTCCTGCCCACTGCAATAAGACTTTACAATAACTCACCTCTGGCAAAATCCATCACAGTACAATAACACTGTTGACTGTGTTTCTTGGTTGCTTGTATATTATATGTATATTATATATATAGATATATACTGTACCGTATGTATATATATATATATATATATATATATATATATATATATATATATATATATGTTGACTGTGTTTATTGGTTTGTTGTATATAATATATATAGATATTTAATGTACTGTATATATACTGTATGTACTGTGCATTTTATATTTTATATTTATATTTTTTATTTTATTGCTTTTCTATTATATTATTCTATTCTATTATTATTTTATTCTATTGTTTCTATTATTGCTCCTGTACGTATGCTGTTGTGGCGAAAAAATTTCCCCTCGGGGATTAATAAAGTATATACCTACCCTACCTACCTACCTACCTAAAATCATCAAATAAATTGTTATGAATACTGTGAATGCAGTCCAATATGGTTTACAAGGTGCTGTAATTGTCTGCAACTGAAATGATTACTTTGAGCAGCTGCAACGTGAGCAGAGGGCCATGGCTGTCTGAAAGTGTAAGCTGCCGGCTGGTTATAGGTTTTGACAGCACTATCCTCATTTTGGACGCTACACCAGAAATGTATCAAGGGTAGAGGCCCATTTGGAGCCCAACATATTTGACTATGCATTTTGATATTGTACAGGGTTCCTTGATGGGGTAACATGTAAACAAGATGGCATAGCTAAGGCTAATTTTCTTCATGAGGCCATTATGTTTAATAGTCAATGTTACTTAACTGTGTGCAGTGGAGGACTGTCTGCAGGTTTTCCTCCCAACCAAAAACATCAGTGGGGAATTTCACTGATTAGTTGCTCCACTCTGGCTGAAGTTATGCTAATCAATGAAATTACTTACACTCTAGACCAATGAGCCAGCAGAAAGCTCCGTCACAGACATTTCTTTGTTGTGAAATATAACTTGATTTTCACTTTCTGCTGTTACCAGGTACAATAAAGCAGAAAAAAACCCTGTAATTACGGAAGTCATGCTTACGCATTCCCCAACTATGCCACAGACTGGCCGAGATGGCCTACATTTCACTGAGCACTGTGTAGATCTACAGAGTGGCCCGCTGTTCGTTCTGAGCACAGATTATATTCATACTTTGCAATGACTTTGTAAAGATATTGTAAAGTTTGGAAAAATAATGAAAACTCATGAAAAATAACACTGTAACAGACAAGCAACAATCAATCAGCCTCTAATGTCGGACATCAATAAATTATGTAACATTTTAACATGTACATGAAATAAAATATTGTGTATGAACAATTGGACAAAGCCTAATTTGCTTTTTTTTTTTAAATACTGTATGAGATACATGTTCTTACAAAGGGTGATGAAAACATTCAGAGACTGCCCGTGTTGCAAGCAAACGTAGCGTGGCACTGTGATGTGCACGAAGCTGTAACCTTTATGAGTAAGTATTTCATGTTCCGTCGCTTGATCAACATCAACACCTCTGTTACACACGTTTTTGTGACCAACATGAACATATTTTACATCTGCAATTTCGCCATGGACCTGAAACTTGAGCAGAGAAACCTTGAAATTCTGTGTCAACATTTCGATAAAACAAAGATGTCGCAGGGAGCAAAATCCATTTTAGTAGGTGTAGTGGTCATTGTCATAGAGAAACTTGAGACTTGTGAACAGGCGTATCGTTATGTCGTTGAACCAAGGAGCAATTGCACCACAGTTCAAGTCATTTGTACCACGTTTTCTCTCAGAAGTCTCAGAGCGTCACATTTGGATTTGGAAGATTTCACGTCACAAAGCTCTGCGGATGACAACGAAAACCCACCAGTCAGTGACGTTCTTCCCCTTCTGATGTCACTCAAAACACCTCGCCCGGCTCATTGTCTCAATGCTGTAGGCATTCGAATGGTCTTCATTACCAATTTCCTGAGTTTGACACAAAATTTGACATGCGCTTTATGCTCAAGTCCATGGCGCAGAAGCACCTTCACCAGCGGTCAGAAAAATGTGTGCAATTCAGGTGCTGATGATGATCATGTGAAGAAACTTGGAATATTTACTCATGAATCTCAAAGCCTACCCCTGCTCTGTTCACGTCATAATGTTGCACTTTTTGATCAGCCCTCGTATTCATCCATCCATTATCTAAACCCGGTTTATCCTGAACAGGGTCACAGGGTGCTGGAACCTATCCCAGCTCACTTTGGGCAAAGGCAGGGTACACCCTGGACAGGTTGCCAGTCCATCACAGGGCCAACACAGAAAGACAGACAGAAACAAAGACCATTCATGCTCTCATTCACACCTAAGGGCAATTTGTAGAACCACCAATTAACCTGACACGCATGTCTTTGGATGGTGGGAGGAATCCGGAGCACCACTGTGCCGCCTCCTCGTATTCATTGTAGAAATAAAGAATAATTTCAAAATTTTGTTTTGGTTCAGTCAGCAGTGGTGCATCATATGAATCTGTAACTCAGTAAGCTAGAGACAAAATCAAACAGTCAGTAAGCCAATCACAGAGGCAGACTAGTCCATTACGTACTCAACTGACCACCCAACCAAACAAAAACATATTCTGTTGAAGAAGTTGACAGCTGCAAAGCCACAGTGACAATTCCTCTTCAACACACTGTCCAGCCATATCCTCATCTGTTTTTGTGACTTGATTTCTTGAAAACTTGTGCCTTACGCATCCCAAATACCCTTTTACTCCTTTTTTTTTCACTGCCAAGAATCAGTTAATCAGAAAACTTGCAGATGTCCAATCATTCAGCTTCGGGTACAGTTTAGTCAATTACAGTAAACCAGCCATCCAGTTATCCAGTGAACCCGTCAGACTGGTGAGTTTGTGCTCATGGAGCATGACAGTGTTTCCACACACCAATTACAGTGAGACAGTGGTACAGCTGTGTGGTGGCTTGGCACTCAGCCACAATATAAGTACCACTATCGATTTTCAGAGAGGGAGTACATGAGGAGAGGGGACAGTTATGCATAGTAAGAGAGGAAGGTGCAGAAAAAGAAAAAGACATAGATTCACTCCCATCCGAAGTCTTACTGTTGATGTAATAATGCATGCAGTAACATTAAAGTGCGGGTTTGTTTGTGTGTCTGTGTTCGTATATACACAGTGAAAAAACAGAGCAACAGTACACAGGAGACTGAGATGAAACGTGACAGGCCTCCCTCATTCCTACTCTTTCTTTCCCTCTGCTCCCTCTTCTGATCCTCCTAATTATTACAGTTTGACAGTGCAGGAGAGGAATAAATACAGAGAGCGAGGGTAAGAGACAGGCAGAGGGAAACAGAGAAGAAAATCGCTTTTGCAACAATGAAATGAGACCGAGAGGCACACAGAAAACAGAGATAGGGGGAGAGTTTCTAAAGCAGCTTATCCAGCCTATTCTATGTTAATGAGGGTATAAAGTTATTAACTTAATGGAGCCAAGATACTATATTTTACTCTAAAACAGAAACCACAAAGTTGCAGAATTACCCACAATTCCCTTAACCACTGCAGCAGACAAAAAAGCCGGCATGGCTGGAATACACTTAAAGAGTACATTACACTTAATGTACTGGCGAGTGTAACTGTATAGAACATCAGAACAACATGCATTCATTTCAAAGCACTTTGTCACACATCAGACATAGAAAAACTCTTCATGCAAACATTTAATCACTGCATATATTAAAACACAAAAACCAGAAACAACACTTTGAAAACAGACTTAAAAAAATAAAATAAACAGCTAATGCAAACCAACATCAAAACTTCAGAAAAACTAACAGGAATAGTTGATTTTTTTTTTTAACCTTTTATTTTTGCAAGTAATATGAGAATAATATTAATCTTTATGGGTAAACAAGTTTGCAACCTAAAAAAAATCTAGAAGACTTAATATTTAAATTTTTTGGATGTGAAAATAGGCATACATTGTTAGGTAACGCACTCATTATAATAAGTCTATAAGATGATAATGTGTCATTATTTTGCTTAGAGCTTGTTCTGCTTCCCTCATGTGGCCACAGAATAAAAATATTAATGCTATTTTTCTGAAGTACATTGCTGGAGTCATCAGCATAAAGACTGGTGACAGCGGGGAGCAGTTGCCCTTCCTCTGACCAAACTTAAACAATGCAGCATTCAAATTGGTTTGTGTTCAATATTCTTTACAAAATTACAAATATGGAAAAAAAATGTAGTCTGCTCAGATCTTTTTGTAACAGTAGCACCTGTTGAAAGCACTGTTTAGGTTCCTAGTAGTAAAGAGGCTTTGTAAACCCAGAGTATGTGTCCTACATGCAGGTACTTCACTTTGAAATTACGGTGCATTCTAGAAAGCCCTTGTTTAGCTCAAGTACTTACGGCCAAGAGTATCTGCAGCGAAGAATGAGCCACCTCTATGAACTGGAAATCCATCAGACAGCCAGATATAGATATATATCGGTGGTCCTCGGGTGCCCAGGAGGGAGGAGGGGTGATAGGTGTCACCCTGCACCCTGGGCCGTTCTCCATCCACCAGGAGCGATGCATGGACAGGTTGAACGTCAGGACAAGGTCAGAGTCCTGGCAAAACAGACCGACAGAAAGAGAGTTGAATTACATCCTCAGACAGAGGACAGAGTAGAAACAAGGCTGAATGTCAAGGCAGGTTTTAACCAGGTTTTAATACAAACCAAACAGTTTCATTTTAGATGGAGAGGAGATGAGAGGTTTGAGCTAAAAATAGATGTATTATTCCAATGATGTGGGATCATTCGGATTAGAACTGAATCATGCACAGGTGAGGTTAAAACAATGACAATAAGGTGGCGTGCTAACTTGCCAAACAAAGATGGGGACATGGTCAGCAGATAAACTACAGCACGTTAACTCTTGGTCTTGTTGTTCTATAAATATTGAGACATTTTCCTGCCTTTATTTATTCAGTTTGTCCAACACAGCATTAACAGTCCCATCACTGGTAGAGGTCACTTAGAATTATCACACTTTCTGTCACACGTTATTTTAGTTCCACTTCAACCAAATAATAATGGCCCTTGCAGCTCCAATGCGGAGCATCAGCTCAGGCTCCTCCTCATTCTCGTTAATTCTCATAGATGCACAACAAATCAGTTACGACTGTCTTCTTGGTTTAAATGTTATGACTCCACTTAGCATTGAGAGACACAGATCATAACACAAACAAGCCATTCAAACCACCCGAACGCCACCACACATATTTGTTCATGCAATGCTTTGCCATTAGTCAAATAAAAATGCAGTTTAAAAGCATTCTGAAAAGCAAATATGGCTTTTAACACATCTATTTACCGGGACATTTAAAAAAAAAAGATAAAACTATGATTTTCTTGTGTTTATCTATACAAATTTTTATTAGTTTTTGTTTCAAGAAAGTGAGCCATCGGTGGTTTGATGTTACTGACATGGTAGATAAAACAACAACCTAAAAGAAAGTATAGAGTATAAGTAGTAAAGAAGAAGTAAAGAGTATACAAACAGCAGTTGCAGTGTGGGGAACTCACTAATTTTCAACAGGAATATACTGTCAGTGTTTAAATTCACTTACTGGAAAATCTTTAAATAGAAATTTAAATAGAGATTTTCCATTGACATTAACATCATCCGATTCCGCTCTGTATGCTCCACTTCATCTTTACCTGTCCCTCTTATCCTCCCACCTCATCCACACTTGACTCTGTCACCTCCCTCCATACCGTTACTTCGTTTTCCCTCTTTTTTTTGTAGTCATTCATATTGCGGCCTCCCGTTCCTCTCCTTCTCACCCCCTCCCCTACTTTCCACCCCTCTTTTTCTTCCTTGTTCTCTCTCTATTTCAGCATAATGAGTAAATGCCTCATTAGCACCAAGCTCTGATTAATGCCATCTCCCCTTGTTGTGCTCCTCTTTTTAATGAGGAAAATCTCTTTAAATTTCTCTCCTGCTCCCTCACTGCCATCACTCTCCCTCGGTCTGTCACTGCCCTGTTGCACATCCTTCTCCCTCTCTGTTTATATGTCTTTACTGTTTGCATCTCTCTTCTTTCTTTGCCTTTCACTGCTCTCACTCTCTTTACTTCTGTTAAAGTAGTCATAATTATTGCAGTACAGTTTCATCCATCAGTACTTTCCTAATGAGCCTCTTAAAAAGGCGCACACACACAAACACAGAAGTAATTCTCAGTGAAAAGCTGAATTTGGCAAAATGTCATGCAGACCTGGCAGGCTGCACTGCTAGTAATTCTGTAATATCTGCTCACTTTGTGAAGGCAATAAAAATAGCAAAAAGGATTGAACTCAAAGTCAGCCAAGGTGTTTGGCAAAGTTTGTGGTGTTAACCAGCTGTGGAATATGGGATTAAAAAAGCTACAGCTTCAATTCAACTTGAGAAAATGACAGACCAGCACGAATTAATTTACATAAAAAACTAAAACTTAACTACAGCTACAGCTTCAATTCAACTTGAGAAAATGACAGACCAGCACGAATGAATTTACATAAAAAACTTAAACTTAACTTAAATGATAAAATACATTAAATAGGGTTTTCCTTAGGATTCTAGATGACTTAGGTCAAGGGGGGTGGGTTGTGGGTGGTAGTTAAAAACTATGCATTTCACATAACATTGCACTATTACCAAAATATTTATTTATTTATTATATATAAATATATTATATTTATTTGTGCCATAGGAAAATAATAATGACCACAAAAAAAAAAGGTAAACAAGGATTATAGTGAATGGTACATTTTCTCATTCTCCCATAGTCAACACTGAAAACAGTTTTTTTTTTCTGTTCATTTGGTTTATTCGCAGTGAAAACTTGGGTGCAGAGTGTCAGTGTTTTAATGGGAGGAAAAACTTCAAAATGTTCAAAATGAGAGTAAAAGTAACAGCAATAAGCAAAACTGCAGGGCAGGTAAACCTGCTTTAAGATTCAATATGCCTGCTTTATGCAAAGAGATTGACATTTAAAACAAATATGCTAATCAGCCTTTGTGCCTGGTGAATTTGATGAGAAGAATGACACCACTCATATATCTGTACAGCAAATACAACCCTACAGCCGGGAGACCATTAACATGCTCAGGATAAAGACTAGAAACAGGGAAAATGTTAATAAAATATACCTCCAAACATCTCTAAGGTATCACATTATACTTTTTCTGTTAAATATGGATAAGAATGTGCCTAATTAGTGAGCTTTAGAGGTTTTGGGACCAGGGTTTCATTAATCTTTGGACAGAGCCAAGACTGCTGCTCCTCCCTGTGTAACAGTCTCCATGCTAACCTGTCACCCTGAACTCGATTTTTCCTGCACTGAAGAAACATCATCATGAGATCTTGTTGTCTAGTTCAACTCTTTCACACTAATATAAAAAACAAGAACGACTCCTTGTCAAACAAGTTACACCTTTCTGTTTCCTGTTTCCACTGATCCATGTTTGAGTATCCCGTGCCTGTGTAGTGAGCGTCGTTAAGGTTACACGGTCCGTACGATAGCTCGGAACTAGACAGGTGCTGCTAATGAAAAAGTGTATTATCTCCTTTCTTTTCATTCAGCTGCAGTGAGCAGCCATAACAATAATCTGCCTTTGCAGATGGAAAAAAAAAAAATTCATCAGAAATGATTTCCCTAAACCATGAATAATCCAAATATTAAGAGTCGCCGTGTTCGCAACCTCTGCGAAGGATTTGGAGACAAAGCTCAAACTACTCCACACTCAACAGTGGAATACGAAACAATTACATTGCAGCTGTGTACGGCATTGATATATTGATCTTATATTGTGGAATTTATTTAGCAATGCGGCTTTTAACACACTAAGAAGATGAAGCCATAGCTCCAAAATAATCTTGAGATATTAATCTGTGTAATAATGAATGGGCTGTTTGGTTCGCAACCTCGTACGAAAAATGTTGGCTCGAGTTGTATTCATATTTCCTACTGTATGTGTGTGTGTGTGTTCGTTACCAAGCGCCATTTCCAAATGTTCTCCAGCCTCTCCACATCTTTCCTCCACATATTTCTTCCCATTTTCTGTCTGTCTCTCTCTCTCTCTCTCTCTCACACACACACACACACACACACACACACACACACACACACACACACACACACACACACACACACACACACACACACACACACACACACACACACACACACACACACACACACACACACACACACACGCAATAACACACAGTCTATAATTTCCAGTGTGTTCGCTGAGGATCATGCTCTCAGGTCTTTGTCTCTGACTGTGGGCTAGTGCCGCTTCAGTGAACCACATCTGTTGCTGCTCTTCCCCTCTCTCTACCTCTTCCTCGTCTTTCTGCCTCTGCCCCCCCCCCACTCTCTCTCTCGCTTTCTCCTTCTCTCTCAATTTCCCCTCAATTTCCCACCTCTGTATTTTCCTTTGTCTTCCACTCCCAAGAGGTAAAGGAATGGAAGTGGAAAAGAACATTCACAACGCTCTTTCCTCTGATGGTTTGACAGTCAACGAAGAGGGACTGATGCTCTTATAATGCTACCTGGAGCCGCAGGGACACCTCGACAATTAAAACAACAAAATCAAACAAAAATGGCATTTTCAGTTTTCACATTTCTAACATAAAAAAAAACCAACCTATAAACTTTGAGAGTGTGTGACAAAAAGGTACTTGGAAATGAACAATGAATAACTTGATGCTAACATGTTTTTTTCTAATATATTAACCGTTTTCCATTTGTACAATATGTTGAGGTCACAATCCTCTGGACTAAATGTAGATGGGATGTTATCAACTGCGTCAATTTATTGGTTCTAAGTTGATTGAACAAAAATACAGATCTGAGTAAAAATGTTCAAGGCACTGAGATTGACTGAGATAATGTCAATAATGGATGAATGGATGGGTGAGTGGATGGATGGATAAACAGGTGAATGGGTGGGTTGATGAAGGAAAGGCCTTTGGGAGGGAGGGCCAGTTTTTCCCCACGAGTGCTTCAATATCTGCTCCCAGGACAAAAACACACACACACACACACACACACACACACACACACACACACACACACACACACACACACACACACACACACACACACACACACACACACACACACACACACACACACACACACACACACACACACACACACACACACACACACACACATCTATAACACAAACTGTCTCTAAAAACACAATACAAGCTCCAGCAGTCATGTAGTGAGACAGACATACAAACAGAAAGATAGACAGACAGACCACAACAGTCCCCCAGACCTTCAGGCTAGAGGGCAGATAATCAGGAAGGGGCCATTATTAGTTTTATTCTCTCTAAAGTCCATTTTTCACTCTATTTCACTCTCTATCAGTGGCTCTATCTTCTTTTTCCATCATTTTCTCTCAACATTTTCTATGTTATTTCACACCAATATAATCAGTCACGGTGCATCTCCTTACATTGTTTTGCTGTGATTTCCCATGGGTGTTAGATGAGGCCTTAACCCATAATGCTTCAAGCACTTCTCTCCTATCAGATTGGTTGGGGGTGTTAGGGAATTGCGTGTGTGTGTGTGTGTGTGTGTGTGTGTGTGTGTGTGTGTGTGTGTGTGTGTGTGTGTGTGTGTGTGTGTGTGTGTGTGTGTGTGTGTGTGTGTGTGTGCATTGTGCTTAGTAGAGATGAAGTCTGTTCCAGAACCTACCCCTGACCTTAACCACACCAAACCCATTACCATCTCTAATCAAATGCCTCAACATAACCCCCTTCAATCTTTCAGTTTGGTGGGCCAATTATAGATCTTCTACCCATTTCCCAGGTGGACTCCACAATTTTATGAGAGGTGGGAGGGGGGGGGTGCTAATCGAAGCTTTCAATGGGCTAATTGTGTGTTTTTGTAAAAAAGTCCTGTCAGAGCTTGTGTTTTATTTCTGTGCACTAAAAAACTAATTATGTGCACATCCCCAAAAAGTAGCTGCATGTCCAGCTACATTGTGGGAAATTACATACAGTATGTATCATAGAGTACTACTGGTGATTTCTATATTGATACAAATTGGGTTGAAAATCTGCAAACTACTCTTTTTAGGAACACAAAAAAAACACGTACATGGCACTGCAAATCAGCTCTACAGAGCGTTTTAGCATCTTTCAGCTTTTATTTTGGCCTGCTACACCTCAGACAAAGTCAGCATCTTGCTGGAGATCATAGCAAAGCATTAAGCGCCCACACTCACCCGAAACATCAAGAAGTACACTCTTAAGGGGTGTTAAAATACAGGCACTAGGAGTTTCACAAGCACAGTACGATATAACTTTATTGCTAACACAGTCAGGCTAAATCCATTATAATTAAGGCTGGAGAATAAAACATGCCATCATCCAAGCCCTGCAACAAGTTTGACTGCAGCAGTCAAGTCACTCAGATCCATTATCTACTGCGGCATACAGCCAATCCGTGCTCAATCAGCTCGCTCTCTTTGAACAAGTCAAAACTCACTCTTGCCGTTGCACATGAAACTATACAGTAACAATGAATAATCTAATCTAATCACCAGTAATAACAGCTCACGGCTCCAATGATGAAATTGGCTGGTAGAAATGTCCCACTAGAGGCGTGTTGATGAAAAAAGGCAATTTCATGCCATGATTTCAACAAATGCATCCATTGATCAAACACAGTCAGGGTTGATGGATTTACTCAGTGAATCAGGGTGGATGTTTTAACTAGAACGCCAATGATTAAATGTGTGGGATCCTCTCATTCATCGTATCAATCGCCGATGCTGAATGAATACTGAAGGGGGTAAAATTAAGCGACTATTAGCATTCAGACCGGCCCTGGCAATCTGTCTTTTACTTTCTTCGGGGAAGAATTGGGTGGTTTGCAGTTTGATTTACCGTCATATTTCTTCTACAATTTATCCAGCAGTAAAATGCGCAACCTGCACTGACAACAGCGACTCCTGATATAAAAGGCACATTTGATTTCTTTTTTTCTCTGTGCTGTATCAGATAAGCGATCCTATCTTCTTGAGAGGTTTTGTTGAACTAACTTTCTGTGTTTCTACTTTTTTTTTTTCCCCCTCGTCCCTGCTTCCCTTCTCTCTTCCCTCTTCTCTGTTGAAAGGGACAGTGATTCACAAGCGACTTCATCCCACAACACATCATCTTCAATAACTCTTATCACACCTTCGCCTGTCTAAACCCCTCTGTCTCTCTGTCTGCTCCTGATGCCTCGCCTCCCGCCTACTCCCAATCTTTCAGTCTTTTTTCATTGCTCTCTTTTTATCCCTTATTCTACCACTTTTCCCATTGGTCACTGCTGCTCTATCTCTCCGTTACCACTCCACGGTGTGTTTGCGAACTGGAATTAGACACCTGGACAGATATGGAAATGAAAATGGCACTGTTTTGAGATTGTCTGGAATCGGTGTGAATATGCAAGTACGTGTCCCTCATATTTCCCTCTGACTGATACAACAAATGACAGGTTCTCCAACTGCTGGCAGAGCATGCAGACACCAGCACACACATGCGTGCACACACCTAACAAACATTTTCACACATACAGTATGCAGAAAAGCATGTGGGACAACCCTCCATCACAGCATCCCACCCCCTCAGTAAATGACTGACAGCTGAGCGTGGTGTATCTGTGTGTCCTCTGACGCCCAGAGGGTGTCTACATCTTTTATGTGACACACTGGACTACTGACAGTTAGCTGTCTGAGAGTGTGTGTGTGTGTGTGTGTGTGTGTGAGCAAGTTGCTGAGAACATGCGAATATGTGTGTGTGTGTGTGTGTGTGTGTGTGTGTGTGTGTGTGTGTGTGTGTGTGTGTGTGTGTGTGTGTGTGTGTGTGTGTGTATGTGTTTGTGAGATGGTGACAGTTCTCTTTCCACAGGCTCCTCTTCCAAATCTGTCAGGGATGCCACATCAGAAATCTTTTTAAGGATGAATTTTATATGGCATTGCTGCTGTTTTAGATAGTGCAGCAGCGAGTGACTGGGAGGATGGGAGGATGGGAGTGTGACACACTGATACATGGTATGAATCTCTGGCTTGAACTCAAATTACTGTCAAGACAGGATGAACACCTTTTCTCGTCTCTGGGGCTCTACAGGGGCCTCAATGGAAAGCAAAGATCCCCATTAGCTAGAACGTTCCATCAAACACAAATGGTTGGAGAGGAAAAAATGTCTTAACAAGAGAGGTGATGAAGCAATTCATCAATCAGTTGTTTAGTAGAATGTTAAATCCAAACAAAGCTTTTTTTTATGGTAGCTGAATAAGAAACAAGGTATGTGTGAAGAACACTAGTTTGTACAGACATGGATGAATTTGTTAATACCCGTAAAAGCTCATGAAAAACTGCACCGTTCCTCTTGAAAAGTGATGCAATTGAAAGCAATTTTCTCATGTATACCTGCATGCTGAGTAAAAACAAAATGTAAAAAAAGATCAATTATTGCTTCTTTTACAGAGGTTATACTAAAATGGCCTTGACGGTTTTGTTGTTAGCCCTAAAAAAAAAATTATAAATAATTGGATTATAGTGATATTTCAAACTATTCTTATCACACATCTGCAATCTTGTAAACAGTCTTTCAGCCCATTAAAATGGAGAAAAGTGGTCAGTCTGTTGTTTGGTATCTTCGTGAACACCAACCTGAACATGTAGCAGAGAGCTGTCTGAATTTGCTGCGTCTGGCAGGGAGGGGCTTTGAATCTGTGATACAATGAAATCTCAAGTCTGTCAAAGCATTCTGGGGCAAAACGTGCTGCCGAGTGTTAGAAAGCTCTGTCTCAGTCACAGTTAATGGGTCCTTTAACAGGACAATGACCCAAAACACACTAAAATCACCCTGCATTCAAAAGAATAAGGGGGCGACACCTTCATTTTCATTATGTACAGTATGAATAAACTCAATCTGCTGATGAGGACTGTTAGTCTGGTTCTAGATTGTTCGCAGCTTCAATTGGAGTTTATAATCTGGAAACTCTGTTCGCATGAAGGTTTGCTCAGCCACTCCGGAGGATGGACCAATCAGTGACCAGAAGGGGTGTTTAAATGTGATGACATTGAAATCAAGCAACACGAGCAAATACTGCAGCATGAACAATTCGTAAAAAAATTTGTAATGACGTTGCATTGCTCATACTGGAGGAGAGTCTGTCGTTAAAGGCTGCTCCGGTAGTTTCAAAATCAACATGAGGTCTATGCCTATTAGATCCAATGACTGAGAATAATCCCCAATTGAGCATGGTCAGACCCTATCAGTTCACAAAGAGAATTTGGGTCTGGTTATACTGGGCAAAACAATGATGTGGTACAGTTGAAATCTCCAGAACAAGAGAATAAATAAACCTGAAGTTGAAACCGTATTATCAACTGCTCTTTCCTTTGTCAAGGAAAACACTGTCAAGCTCAAAATAACTCAAGAATAAAAAAAACAGTGAGTTACCTCTAACGCCGATTTACAGGCCCACTATATGCGTGGGACAATGTCAATGACTCATCGCTGACGTGCTCCAAGATGTCCTGCTAACGCTCAGTGTCACGATGTCACATCAAACCCATTATCTCCATCATGATGATGATCTGTCTGTTCCCCTCGTGTCTGTCCGTCTGGTTGCCTGGCTTCAGGACTTCAAACTGAGCTGACAAACACTGACGCATTTCCGCTCCTCGCTGTCTGCCACTTTTCCGCTCACTGTCTGTGGTTTACTTTCCTCTCCAGAAGAAATGTCACAGGCGTTTTGCAAATTTTATACCTTTACAGGCCTAATGTTTCTGACTTTCCCGCTGTTGTGCCACAAAACAGCAATATTTGCAGTTCATGCGCAGCGTGTTCTGCACGCTTTAAATGACACAACAAACATGGCTGTCATAGTGCATCAAATATGAGAGGAAAGTTGTCTTTGCCTGCAATATTTTCTGTTATGTACATGTAAATGCTAATACATTTATTTCAAATATGAAGCCAGGGCAATCCCTCTCTGACAGTCTGATCAGTGCTCTGATACACTGCTGGATATGGGAAGTAAAATCTGGATATCAAGTCTATAAAACAGAGTGCTGGGACTGAAAAATTACATCAAAGCGACAGTACAAATCCAAGAGTCACTGATAGCATGGCATAAATCAAAGCGAGGCTGGTTGTCACCCTCTTTCATATACAGATGTCAGATCTCTGTAATGAAGAAAAATGGAGTGTGGTGCAATCGGTTTTGTCCTGTGACCCCAAAGTAATGGCCCGAGTGTATAAAGTAATGCATTAAATTGGCGCTCCGTACTGGCCGGTACATAAAGCCCTGCATTATGAGCCACTATTTACCATAAATAGCAGCGCCTTCTTGACAGACCCATGTTTCCCCTAGTCGTGACAAAGGAAATAAATAGGAAGAGAATGAATTAAAAGCAGGCAAGAGATGAAGATGAGCGAGGGTATGGGACAGATTCACATGGCACGTTGCAAAATAACATGAAAAAGACTTGATTATAGGGTGAGCAGAGGGAGAGGAGGGATGAATTACATGAAGATGAAGAGAGTGAGGGAGAGGAGGAGATAGAGGGCACAAAAGAGGGAAGCGGCATCAGAAAGCAATAGTGAGGGGGACTGATAGAAATTTCATTTCTATCACAGTCGTCTTGAAGCACGGCGCATGCCATCATTAGACTTATCAAATACGGGAGAGAAAAGAGGCAGGACTGAGCAGGAAAAGAACATGTCACTATGGTATATACGCTTGTTCCTCTTTGATAAATACGTAAGCCGTATGGTTTTGATCCTCTGTGACCCAAATCTAAGCTGATAGTCTATTTTTGCTGGGCTGTCATGACATTTGATTTCAACTTTTTAACTTATTGTGGTTCTCTTTGATCTCAGTCGGTCTTAATTTAGCCTGATTTAGTCTTGAGCCCGTGAAGTGGACATTTGTGGAATTTTATTGAAATGTCTCAACTACTGGATGGATAATAAAATTTAGCAAAGACATTCATGTTCCATTCAGGATGATTCATAAAAGCTTTGGGGATGACTTAGGTGTCCAAACAGCGCCACTGACAGGTCAAAATCTTGGTTGCTGCATTGGTGCATGTGTTTGACCGATCAACATATAACACACCTAAGTGTTTATGCTTTGGTTATTTTGTTGTTGCCTCTTGTCTTATTTTGTGGTCTGTTATACATTTCCTGTTAGGTAACATTAGTAGCAGAGACATAAGATGCTGTTTAGTTTCCCAACATGTGAACTACTGAAGAATATTTATGTAGCATACAGGATACTAATGAAGCAGTCTGAAACATAACGTGTGATTCCACAGGTGACTGTTGAATATGACTTTGAATTAAAACAAAAAGAAAAAAAAGATTTGTTGATTTGTCTGTTGTTTACATTATTCATGATTTTTTTTAAAATTCTTTGATAAAAACAGTAATGCATTTCATAAAGTCCTTGTTTTCATAGTTAACTATTTATTTTGTTTTTGTAATGGAAAATGGTTCTCATTTAATATTATTTCTCAATATTTCTCCACTTAATGTGTCAAAAATAATGACATGCTAGTAAAATGATGCTCATTGTTATGCTAACAAACACAATGACAGACACTATACTAACAGCAGCAGTTTTGTTTGACATGGTTCAGTCCTTCAAACACAAATCTGGTTTTGGAGAATTTCTTTGTCCTGAACCAAGTGGAAACAATCACAGACACAGCGCTACTTGTTTTACATGTGGTCCAGTGTAATAATAGCCCTCAGGTCAGTAAACAAGTCCTGGAATGGTGGGTGATGGATTTGTATCTCATGTACAACAGCTGGTGAATCCGATCAGGGGGGTGGAGAGAAGCGGGACTTTGTGGCTCCCCTCTCCCTCAGTAAGTGGGTCAAGGTGAATGTGCCCTTGAGCGAGGTGCACGCAAACTGCTCTGGTCATAAAAACAAGCTGTTCAGCAGCTGGTTTGTGTGTGCTTCTCTCTGATTGGTCAGCGGGTAATTGATAAAGGTGTCGCTAATTAACTGCCTGCTTCACCCTCATTACAAACCAGATGTGTTGATTTTGGACAGGAGGCTTTTTAAAAGATTTTTTTCTTATAAAATAAGGAGAAATATGAGACTCATTATTTTACAATAAAATAAAAATGACACGTGGAGATATAATTTCTTTTATGGTATTATGCCCATTATTGTGCTGCTTTCCCACATGTTTCTACCTTGCTCTCCAGCTTCTAAGATGGCAGACATGCGTGTATTTTCAGTGTGAATCAAAACAAAACCCAAACAGCAGTTCCCTGTTTTCCCAACTGTGCTGTATTTTGTAGCCATTAAAAAAACTACGCCTGGAGGACAACACAAGGTGTAAATATCATTAAAATCAGAGATCAGTGAAGCTGCAGTTTCCAGGCAGAAGGTGGAGGGATTTTATACAACTGTTGACTCACTGTAAAACTTCTGGAGACAGTCTGGATGGCAACAAAACTTAACAAGACACGTGTGTGTGTGGGAAGAGCATAGAGTGTGTGAGTGCGATGCAGTACAACAGGAGGTGACTTGAGTCCCAACAAATCCTAATTATGATCGGAAAGATGGGAAAATCAATAAGATGTGGATTAGAATAGGGGATATATATGGTGCTGTAATTTTGTGTGATTTATTAAACTGATAGAGAACATGTTACATAACTGTCCAATAAACTGAGTAAATCCAGCAAATTGTGGTGGGAAAACTAGTTTTTTCTTTTAACACCACAGCACAAAGTGTAATCAGCCATAATCAGCATTCCCATCAACTGATTTCTTCTGTTTATGGAAGCTCTGATTGGCCTTAATTAATTGTCCAATTTCATAATCTGTATTTAAAATCAACTAATTTTGAATGTGGAGAGGTGAAACTTTTGGGCAGTGAGTCTGAAACAACTTGAACAACCTCAATGCAAAATGCAATGGCAATGGAATAAAACTGCCATGCTTACACATCATCACATGAATGCCTTGGTGAGACTTGTACACTTCATGATGGATCATGTAGCTAGCTAATCGTAAACAAGCCAAATTTATATGCAAACAAAATCATTAGAGAAGGTCATTGATCCACCTGCTCAAAACCACTTTGGGAGCCATATGTTGAAAATCTAATCTTTACACGTCTCAAGTGTAACTGAGTCACTAACCAGTTAAACTGGTCCTGCTCCTGTGATTAGTTACATTAAAATTAATCTAATCTGACCTCTACCGTCAGAGGAGACAGGAACCAAGCCATCTCAGCACCTTGCTGTCAGAGTAGAAACATTATTCCAAAGGCTTTTATAATACAGGACTTATATTACTTCATCCATGAGTTTTGCCCTGAGTAGACTTTGGCTTTTAGATAGCACATCAAGAGAATAACAATCTGGTTGTCATCCGTGATGCCAATCTGGGTTTGCATTAGTTTATAGATAGTTCGTCTCAAAGATTATTCTCTTCAAGCATCTTTTAATCTCACAGTTTTGGGTGCATTATCACCCTCCTCTGGACTGGAGTTTACACAGATTTCTATTATGTATGTCAAAACCTAGATGGATGTAATAATATTTATGATGGGCTAAATATAAATGACAATATCTTGCATGAAAAATAATTGCATTATTGTAGTATATTTTCTTATTTTGAACCCAAATCCCATGAAATACCAAAAAAAAAAAAGCTACTAGTTTCAATATTTTCCAACATCATACCCTGACTATGGCTCTCAACCCCAAACCATTGATCCCTAGTGATAATATAAAAACATGGGTCACAAAATTGCACTTTTATTATTAGTATTATTATATTTGGGCTAAATAGCTGTATATTGGGACATACATTATTCAAACCAGAATAATAATTGTTGAATTGTTGGGTTTCTCTGTATAATATTATAAAGTTCTGCTGTAAGGATTTTAATGTGTAAAGTGCCATGAAATAACCTGTATTGGGATTTGGCGCTATATAAATAACATTGAATTGAATTGAATAACTATTTTCAGCTGAATAGTAATACACATTTAGCATGATAGTGAGTATTAATGGCAGCAGTACTGTATGAGTGAGTGGCTCCCATATTCATGTTAATAAGGGAACATCTCATTCAGTGCAACAGTGTGGCTCAAGTGAGTGTTATTAAAATATTTTGGACAACAATGGGGGTCTATGGTACAGAGGAAAAGGATATATCAGGTTTACAGCAAACATTTGTTAACATTGTTAGTTTTGGCCTGTTTTGGGGTTTTATAGAATATTTCCCAGTCTCAGTCTTGCGTCAAAATTTTGATATGAAACAGTTGCAAAAGGGACCTTTAAGAAACACCTTTAAACAGCAGAAATCCTGCATGTAATAATGCTGTAATACCGTAGAGTTCGAATTAGTTCAGTGAGAGTGGCTGTTATTCTGGACATGCACAGTAGAAGACATGAAAAGGCTGCAGAAATAATGCAAGAAAAAGTTTCCTTACTCGGGATAGATCTCCAACCTCCAGGTAAAAACAGATGATGAAAACATTCCAGGTCATCCACACGACGAGCCAGGCTGCGTACTGCAGAGAGGTGAAGAGAGAGGGAAGTGAGACGCAGACGAGATCTGACAGGCCTTTGTTGGAGAATTAAAAAAGCATGTTCATGTCTTGCATTTGGAGCGAGAGAGATGGAGAGGAAAGACAGAGGGAGGCTTCACTTTTGATGTTGTTAAGATGCAGGGAAACAAAAACAACTGCGAAAAGCGCAACCAATCACTTAAATCAAACCAGACAGGGAAATAAACTGAATAGCAGCACAATGTGTGTGTGTGTGTGTGTGTGTGTGTGTGTGTGTGTGTGTGTGTGTGTGTGTGTGTGTGTGTGTGTGTGTGTGTGTGTGTGTGTGTGTGTGTGTGTGTGTGTGTGTGTGTGTGTGTGTGTGTGTTTGTGCATAAAAGAGTTATAGGAAAGAATGAGTGAATGATGGATGAGGGCAGAATTTACAATCTTAGATCAAATCTTTGTTTTCTGTCATTATCTGTATCATGTTTATAAATATTATATGTACATGAGGGGGGGCATGTGGAGGCCTGCAGTCACTTTGGGAACTTCTGAAAGGTTTCTGAAATATTTAATATTTTATCGACAAGTACTGCAGATGGAAAAAAAAAAAGACAAATTATCCCACTTTTCTTTGAAATTCTTCAACATTTCTTATATGTATTTGGAGGATAAGTGGTTTGTCTGTACTTATAGTCCAGTTAAATATGTGACCATGATACCGTTTTCATGGATGGCAATGCTGTGAGCCCTACAAACTACAAACTTGGTATAAAAAAAAAAAAAAAAATCTT